>NC_081410.1:564538434-564749419 GCF_030272615.1 Cryptomeria japonica | reverse complement strand
TCTCTATTCCCCTTTATCTATCTCATCGCTCTATTTCCCCATCTAGGTATAGGATATAAGGTGTAGGATAGGGTGTAGAATATAGGGCTTAGGGTTTAGGGTATTGGTATAGTTTTATTAAAATGTAATTGATATAATGCTAGCATGTTATTGTCTGGCATTGGATCAATTCTCTTTCTCTTTGTCTCTCCCACTTTGATTAAGCCTTAGAGATTAAATTTTATGATTGATGATGGATAGTTGAAGTTTTTACCTTTCACTCTCTCTCCCTACCACCTTCCCTCGCTATTGATACTTCTCTCTCTCTCTCTCTCTCTCTCTCTCTCTCTCTCTCTCTCTCTCTCATCTCTCTCTCTCCTCTCTCTCTCTCTCTCTCTCTCTCTCTCTCTCTCCTATCTAGGTCTCTCCCACCTTCTCTCCCTCTCTCCCTCTCCTTTCTCCTTACCCCCATCTCTATCTTGCATCCCTCTCTCTTCTTCTCTCTCCCTCTCTTATTGTTTCTCTCCCCTCTCTTCATTCTCTCAATCACTACCTCCTCTCTCTCCCCTCTTTCTAGGTCACTCCCTCCCTATTAGAAACATGAGTTGAGTTGCTTATGTTGTCATTGATGTCAACTTGTTTGGCATTGTCATTGATGTCACTATGTGTGGTAGTTGTAGGTTTTCAAATGTGTGGATTGTTGTAGATGGTCCAAAAATAAGTGTTTAGATGTTGTTATGTTGTCTAGTGGTGATGTTGAGTAACTATGGGGTGTTTATGGAAGGCTAACGTAGTAGATGTTTCAATATCCAGGAAACAATATTTAAATGTCTTCATGGAAGAATAATTTTCATTCCCTCCCTATTCTTGATGTTGTTGGCATGTGGTTCGGATAGAATGTCTACATTATGTGGGAGTTACACTATCACATTTTCATGTCCTTAATTTCTTAGATGAGGTAGTTGCTTGTGGCAGTTTGTTGACAATGAGGTTGTCTGTTAGAAATAGTCTGAAGAATTCTTGCATTTCTCCAATGTGTTAGTTCAAGTGTTGTGGCTTGGTGGACATGTTCATATGGTTCATGTAGTGTTCTACTTCATATTTATTGTGTTGGTTTGATCAAAAAGTGAAGTTATGTTGTTTGTGTTTAGTGTTGTCAGTTGTACTATTCTCTAGCTTTCTCAATTAGTGTATCTTATTTGGATCAATACCTTTCTGGTCCAAATATGCATTGGAGGTTGAGTTAGAATGTTGATATGAGTCTCATTGTGCATGTGTAGTATTTTATTGATTATTTTGCATTGGATGAATCTTTTGGGGCCGACTGGTTAACGTGTTTCATTGTTTTTTCTACACATTAAATTGATGCCAACTTTGGAGGAAGTGTTAGTGTGTTGTGGTTCATTGGGACTCGGCTTAGGAGGATGTGCTTTGATGTATTTGGGTCCTCTTTATCTCTTGAGTGGACCACATTATGTGTATCTGTGGTCGACCTAGTTGAGGGTTTCAATATTTTAATCTTGTATAAGTGATAGTACAGATCTAAGATTTGAAGTGTGGATTGTTGTGAATTAGATGTGAATGATATACAAGCAATAGAAGTGGAAATTTTAGTTTGTGATGTGCTTTGATGATCACATATTTAGTGCGATAGTATGTTGAGATAGTAAATGAAGTCAGAGATGTTTGTCATGATATTGTTCACTTGACACGATGGTTCAGGAAATTTTCATGATTAGGAGATTATATTCATTATAATTCAATTATTTCATGTACCTGTCAGAAGACAATGTGTTATTTGGCAGCTTGTGAAATTCTTTGTATCTTTCGCTAGAGTGGTGTGCTTTAATAGTGCAAATCCCTTGTATCTTGCTCTAAGGTTTGTGCCTTAGTTTTGTAAGTCCAATCAAGTGTAGTGAGCTCCCTTATCCTTAAGCCTAAAACTTTGTAATTAATTATTCATATAGTGTGTGTGATTCTCATTATGGTTTTACCCTCCTTAGGTTTTTCATATAAATATGGTGTTCTTATGTGTGTTGTGCTTTGTGCTTTGTGCTTTTAGTTTCATAATTACAGAGATAGATTAATTATTGGTTAGAATTTTAAAGGATTATAAGCTGGTTGTTTCAAGGTTTAGACTAGTTCCCCCCCTTCCCCCCCCCCCACCTTTAGTGTTGTGGAGTGTTCAACAATTGGTATCAGAGCGAGGTTCCACTTAGATAAGCTTAATTGTTTGAGTAAGGTTCAGGATGGAATATGCAGTGTTCCACGAATGTTGGGGACAAGGAGACAGGGGGACATAGGGACGTGCTTCAGGGATGGGGGGACTTAGGCCCTGGAGGGGGAAACCCATTTCCATGGAACACTGGGAATATGAAGTCTATTTGAAGGCACCAAGGTTTGATGACACAAATTACTCTACTTGGAAGTCTCAGATGGAATATCATTTGGACTCTCTGCCACTTTGAATATGAGACTTTATCAAGACTGGTTATACTACTCCACAAGGTGGTCCTACTACTCCGGATGAGGTCAAGAATAATGAAAATAATGGTAAGGAAAGAAATATACTTGTTAGTAGTTTGAGTGAAAAAACATTTTAAGATCAATGGATGCATAAGTGCAAAGAAAATTTGGGAGAAATTGAGCAACAATTATAAAGGAGATGAGAAGACCAAGCAAATTTGAGACACTAAGGATGTTTGAAGATGAGAACATTGAAATTTACCTACAACGGATGAATGAGGTGGTTAATGTATTCAGTGGTATCAATAGAACAATGGAAGCAAGTGAAGTTGTAGGAAAAGTAATGAGAACACTATCTAAAAGTTGCAAGCTTAAGAAGTTTGCCATTGAAGAAAGTCATGATATGGATAAATATACCTTGGATCACTCTTTGCCTTGAGATTGTAGAACTTGGTGAGAAGCGCAACAAGAAAAAGGAAGCAAGATTCAAAGTTACCAAGAATATTGAAGAGGAACCTGAATAAAGTAATGTCAATGACATGGATGAAGTGGAAGCAAACTTTCTAAGAAGGTTGAAGAAAGGATCCAAGAAATACAAAGGTAAGTTGCCCTTTAAATATTTTATTATGGAAGAATTGGTCATTATGCTTCTAGATGTGCTTTCAAGGAGGATAACTATAAGAGGTTAGATGATGATAACAAGAGAAAACATAATTATAGGAGAGATGATAAAAAACAAAGAGTGGATGACAGAGATATGTCTAAAAGGATCTATTGTTCAATGGAGACCTACTCATCTGAAGATGAAAATGATGATGACTCAAATGAAGAATAATTGTTTTTAGCCATATAAGAAAAGGATAGTGAAAGGTTTGGTACTTTAGAAGATGAGAATAATTGTGAAAGTTCAATGACTGTGAAGATAGCATTGCATGCAAAAGTGGAACCTAAGCTTGGATAATTGATTCTAGATACTCAAATCATATGACATGTGATAGATAAAATTTCATAGACATTGAAAAGTATGATGGTGGATCAGTAAAGTTTGTTGGTGAGGAGGCAACACCTATCTATGGTAAAGGTACCACAACTACTAATGGTAAGCATAAGACAAAAAATGTTTATCATGTTAAATGTTTGAGAAATAATCCTTTGAGTGTGAGTTAGATGTGCAGTAAATGCTACAAGCTCATATTTCATGGGATCGAATGTGAGATCAAAAAAGTAGGTTTTGAAAGATTACTTGCAGAAGGCATAAGAACAAATGAGAATCTCTACTATGTGAAGGAAAACAAAGGAGGTTGTTGATTACTAGAATAGAGCAATGAATGTTGGTTATGGAACAAAAAGTTGGGACATGTCAACTTTGACAACATGGTGAAGATTAGCTCAAGTCATACTATGAGAGACTTACCAAAGATTATCAAACCTAATGATACAAGGTGCAAGGGAAGTCAGATGGGAAAGAAAACAAACATATAAAAGAACAAGGAATATTCTACCACAAGGCCTTTGGAATTGATTCATACAAACATATCTTGACCTACAAGGACAAGATGACTCAATAGTGAAAGGTATTTTATGTTGCTTGTTGATTACTATTCTATAATGACATCGATTACTTTCTTAAGAGAGAAATCTAAAGCATTTGATAAATTTAAAATATTCAAATCTACGGTTTAGAATCAAATAGATGCTAAAATCAAATGTTAGAGGTTTGATAGAGGAGGAGAATTTACATCAAATAAATTTGACAAATTTTGTGAAGAACATGGTATTAGAAGATAATTATTTGCACCTAGGACTCCACAACAAAATGAAGTTGTTGAGAGGAAGAATAGGAATGTTGTTCAGATGTCTAGAACTATATTGAAAGATGTTAGCGTACTTAATGTGTATTGGAAAGAAGTTGTGCATAGTGTTGTGTATATTTTTAACAATGTACAAGTAAGAGTGAATCATGCAAAGGCACCTTATGAGCTTGTAGCGTCATAAATTGTCACCGGTCCAATTTAAACCTCATGTTGGTGCCCCTACTTTAGTGTGTCCTATCCTTGTCACCTTTATGGGTTCGTTTGTGCCTATTCTCCATCTTTGAGGCCATGAACAACCTATTGTGGGTCCTACCATGGGATACCCACCCTCTTTCAGTATTGTTTTGGTCCTGAATGTGGTGGGGCTAGGGCATGGAGTGCCTTGATCTAGACTATGGTGCCCCAAATGTCATGGTCCTGCACAATCCAACCTCGATTTGAAATAAGGTGGGGGCTATGTCTCATCAGTAAGATTTGATTGTCATGGCTCTGCATGACTATTGGAGGTCAACCTAATCGCTAATTTACCTAGAAGCCCCTATATAAAGACATTATATCAATTTATTGTAAATCTTTAAGTCTCCATCTACAAGCAACCTAATATTCGTGCATCCGTGAAGCATTCATTATCAAGCATTTTCAAAGATATTGAAGGCTATATATTCATTCTTCAACTATTGTGGAGCAAAATTACATCAATCCTATGCAAGCATGTATGTGTGATTAGGTTTTGTCATGTCCATGCCATTTCATACAACATTTGTGATTACATTCAAACAAAATTGCATCATCAACAAGTGTAGATCTGAGGTATATTTCCTTAAATAATTATTTCAGTATTTGCATTATTTCATTCAAGGTTAATTCCCAATAATTCCCCACTTCTTTTTGTGTGTAGGAAACAAGTATATATCACAAACCAATTTTAGGCAAATAAGTTTTAGATTTAATTATTGTAATGGTGGAAAAATGGTGAATGATAGATCAAGAAGGAAACTACCCTTTCCCTCAAAGAGAGATGAGGGTTTCGCTATTGATTACCATTCGGACACTTTTCACCATGCTACATTAGAAAGAGGAAAGGATAGTTTACTAGATTCAATATCTCCACATGAAGATGGTAGATTGAATTCTGAATGAATTGGGAATGTTAAGTTGGTCCCCTCTTCCTTGTTTGGAATGGAAAGGAATTGATTGAATTATGTAGTGCAAAAGTGACAAAGAATTGACTATAACTTGAGATCGGAATATGGGATGAAGTTGTGCACTTGGATCTGGCAATAATATGTCGAGACCAAGTCACCCTGCGAATTTGAGGAAACGTTGTCTGGACCGTGGCGGGAATGTACATGATCCTCCAAAAAATCTACGAAATGAAAAGGTTTTTTCCACCTCTACAAATGAAGCCCGAATCCAAAAGTGTAGTTGCGCACCTACAACCTACACATAGAAAAGAGAGGAAAATGGGTTGGGATTGGGGGTTTGCCTTTAGGTCAAATCCCAGTTTTGAAATTAACCAGGTAATGATAGAAAGCACTTGCAAGTAGATGTAAATGAAAGACTGAATTGTAAATCACCTCAAGGGAGGTTGTAGTAGCAATGTTTATAGAAATGCATGTGTGGAATTGAATGTTGAAATCAATCTCCTCTTCAATGGTTGAATCCTTGACTTGAATGCAACGCCTAGCCTTGAAGGGAGACTTGAGAATGCTCAATGCTAGAAAAGAATGCTTGATCGCTTATGCAACTTGAATTTATGCAACTTTGACCTATCCAACCTTAACCTTATGTAAATGAGAGGACAGATGCCCCTTAAATACATGTTATGGGATTTTATTTTTTTCATAGGCCAACATCGAGGGAGTTTCCCACCCAATGCACAACCAACAATGCAACCCTAGGAAGGGTCCTGCCCCAAAATAGGGTAGGGACAAGGGCGCCACGCCCCTGTCCTACCCTTTTCTCCATGGCAGAGTGCAGATGGGGTGATGTAGAGGCCAAGGAAGATGTTTTTGAGGGCTGAGCAATCTCTGGTATCCAATCAGGCTAGAGGATTCAAACTCACGTGCATGAGGACCCTAATGCAATAAAAAATTGCTAAGGTCGCAATTTTATGACACTACAATTATTTTTCTAGGCACTAATACTATTGATGATATTTGATGTTATGATGCTAACAAATGTGCTTGAAGACATTATTTTAATATGATGTTCATTATCATTCTATTGATATTATTGATGACATTTTTTATAATATTAATTATGTGATTATGATCTGATGTTTTCATCGAGTATGAAATAGATGCAGGGTCGATCGTCGAAGGCGGGCATATGACCAAGGAGGGGCCTCCTACCTCATCGGCAGCAACCCAAGGAATGTGAACCCGCACACACACACAAATTATTAATAATAATTAAATAAGATTAATTGCATTAAATAATAAAATCAATTTAAAAAGTATATAATAAATGAAATTATATTATTAATTAAATTTGAATTTAGGATTTTCAAAAGTTAAAATTATTAAAATTTGAATTTAAACATGTTTCAAAATCAACACACAAGTTAAAATTCAAAACATAGAGTCGAACTCCATGACTCCAGTCCAACTCTTGACTTGCATAAATTTCTATTTCACTGGCTATTTCAACTTGTTTATTTTGCTATCAATTCAGTATCTCTAACTCAAATCCGCATTTACCTTAGTTTTCACTTAATCCAGATCCATGAATCTTGGATCAAACCTCATCTTGAGCAATTATAAAAACAAGCCTAAGAAACCATTTTTGACAAGGGCATTAGATTTGAAATCAAAACTCAGGGCGCTCTCTCTCTCTCTCTCTCTCTCTCTCTCTCTCTCTCTCTCTCTCTCTCTCTCTCTCTCTCTCTCTCTCTCTCTCTCTCTCTCTCTCTCTCTCTCTCTCTCTCTCTCTCTCTCTCTCTATCTCTCTCTCTCTCTCTATATATATATATATATTTTGAATTTGGCCAGACAAGGAAAAGTAGATCGCTCCCCTCCCTCTCTCCTCTTCCACCTCAGTGATCTTATCAACTTGCCAGGAGACTTTGGGAGATCGACAACCTGCAGGAGTCCGCGCCTATCTCCATTGTTGGGTAATACTTTTATTTTTTTATTTATTTACTGGTTTCTATCATTTTAGTGGTTAAAGATTTATCCTGAATAACATCAATCTTGATAAATTAACACTGTAGTTCTCCAACTTGACTGTCGATTTTCTCTTGTGAATTGGAGAAGTCAATTTAACTTGTTTTTATGATTTCTGATAACTAGATGAATCCGATGTGTGATCATAATCTAAGGTGGTCTTTGGTCGGTTCCATAAATGGTAGGGAAGGGGTAGTAGGGCCTCATTAATCATCCTCCTCTCACTCTCTTTTGTCTCCTCCTCACCACGTGCTTTGTTGGATATTTCCTACTAAATTTGGTTGTCTTTCACTATTTCCCTGCAGATCGTGGCATGCTGGATAAGCTTTGTTTTTTGCTGAGATTTAAATTGTTTTCCTATGCTCCAAATTGATACTAATAGACTCTGTGTGGCGAATCTAACCGACAATTTTTCCCTTAATACATTTTCATGACTTTTGACTATCTAATCTAACTACTGAAGCTGCCAAAAGATTTCTTTTGAATCGATTTGTCTTTCTCCTCTATATTTCTTACTTCTTCTACAGGGATTTCAGATTAAAATTGCCCTTTATATGTATATTAAGGGATTGGAATCACTGGGCCAAGATAGAATTCCTTCCAGGTAGGGCACAACACATGTAGTTTGGTCTGAAGTTACTATTTGGTTTTGGTTGGCCGCAAAGTTGGTTTAACATTGACTTTTTCCCTGGAATTCACAGTATACGTTAATATTTAGTTAGGGTGGAATTCAATATTGAAATTGTATTGTTTATGTCTAATTAGTCAATTATCTGAATTCTGGAAGTTAAATGGAGATGAATTCCATAATTGGGTAGGAAATAAGAATAAATTTTAGAATATTAATAATCATTGAAACTAACCGAGAAGGGTAAATTTTAACTTTATTGTCTATGATGGATATATTAGGAAAGATGTGCTTGTTGTGGGTTAAACCAAGGAAGGGTGTTTTCACCTACCTCAAAAGGGTTAAAAATTTGGCCAAATAACTTAATTAATTCACTCCCTACCATAATACATGTAGCTGAGTTAAACAATTTGGTTGTTAGATACTACATGCATGCACAAGGTCCATTCCCGACAATTGATTCTGGTTTGCTAGGAAACTCTGTTGTGAGGGAGAGGAGCTTATCATGAGCACCGGGAAGCATAAGTTTTGATTGGTTGGGCAAATAAAATGCCTATGTTATATGTTCATCTTCTAGTTTACAAATGGAGGTGAGTTCGATGGCAATGGAGATGCTACATTCGGAGACAAGGATCTATAATTATGGCATTGTAAAGTCTTACGAGCTATCATATCTTATATTAATGTATAATTGTACTTATGATGTAATCATAAAATGACCTATGTGGTCCCATGAGTAAAGCATGTAAGCTATGTAAAGGACCTACGAGGTCTATTATCATAAATACAACAGGAAGTCACCATGTAAGATGTAACTAATAGAAGTAAGGAAAACACTAACCCACTGACCCACTAACATGAGTTTTTCATGCTTAGGTTTTTATCTTTCATTTCATGAATGTGTAGGATAATTGGTTATGTTTAATTTTTCTAAATTTATCATATTCATATGCACACTAACTATAGGTTACAATATTTATCAATTTTGACATGAAATTTCATACTCATTATCATCTAGCTCTTACTTTACGTTACTCAATTCTTTATGCATGAATGTCTAATCTTTCCCTTACGTTAATGATGATTCATATTCAATTGTTTAAATGCATATAGGACTTAATTATGATGGTTAAATTAAGGTTAGGACTAGCGGGTCCTTACATTTTGGTATCAGAGCCATAGGTTTGAACTCTAGGGCCTTGTGTCTTCTATGCTAAAACTTAGTTTCTTAATTTTTCAAGGTACTTACAGGACAACATGGTGCATTAAACAAGGAACAAAGTTGGACCTAGAAATAACCTCAGTGAGAGATTGGATCAAATATTTGAGCACCTGAATCGTCAAGAGACCTGAATGAATAATATGGAACAAGAAATGCAAGAGGTTCTTGGTGGGAATCCTAGGAATGAGCAAGCTGCCAATGAACAACCTACTAGTGAAGGACCTAGGAGAAAAGGAGTAAGGCAAGGAGAGCATCCAAGGGTGGAAGAGGAATCCAACAAAGGGAAGATATCATAAGAGTTAGGAAAAGATATCAAGAAAGTTACACCACCAAAATTTGACGGGAAGATCATAGGTGATGGAGCATAAGCATGGATTATTGAGATGGAAAAGTATTTTGAACTTATGAATCTATCTGATGAGACTAGAGTTGTATGGACTGCCTACCAACTTTGAGGAGAAGTAACTACATGGTGGGACAATAAAAAATAACATAACAACTTTCAACCTAGGTAACTCACTTGGGATAATTTCCTCCAACTTTTCCAAGGAAGGTGGCTACCACAACACTTCTTTGACAATAAGATAAACGAATTTTAGAACTTGACTCAAGGAGACATGACAGTAACTCAATATTGGGAAATTTTTTCTCACCTACTGAAGTATGTACCACAGTATCAGATGGATTATAACTTCAGGGTCTATAAGTTCATATTAGGAATGAAACCCAAAATAGGAGCAAAAGTTGATATGCATAGTCCTAAAATCATGGCAGAAGCGTTTGAGAAGGCCACTAAGCAGGAACAAACAATGAAACAAATATATGAAGCTACAAACAAAAACTCATAATTCAAGAAGAGGAAATTTCAAAACAACAATCAAAAGGGTGGAACTCAGCATATCAGGAACATGAAAAAGAGAAACATTGGGGACAACAAAGGGTAGAATTTCAACAAGAATGACAACAAAGGGAACAACAATGACTATGGTAATAACAAATACAACAATAGGAACAATAATGGGAAGGTTAAGTCAGAATATAAGAAGGGACCCAAGGATGGATGTTTTATATGTGGAGGAAACTACTATGATAATAAACGTGATCAACACACAACTAAGACAAGAGGGAAGAGGCAACTGCAATACTAGATTCATGCCAAAGTTGACAACCGTCAAGCAGACTTTCAAGATTCACCAATCCAATTTAATGGTAAACTTTTGGTCATGCAGTTTCCATTCTTATAGACACGGGTTCCACTAAATTTTTTTTGGATCCTAGAATTGTATCTAGATTGAATATTAAGTCTGGTTATATGTCTAAACCTTGGAATGCTAACTATGAAAACCAGGCAAAGCAGAGGGTAGACAGATGTTTGGCATGTAGTGAATTATAACTTCCCAACTTATTAACAAAAGTGAATCTATATGTAGCTCCATTAGGAAGTTATGATATCATTCTAGGAATCAATTGGTAGATTGAGCATAAGGCCATAATTAATTGCAAAGATAAACTTGTGAAGTGCCTTGATGATTTAGGAAATCAAGTGCAGATACAAGGAGATAAGAAGCCTTTACAACTTAGACAAATTTTTGCAATGCAACTTAAGAGGGCCCAAAGGAAGGGTTATGAAATCTATGTAGTCCACATCAAGGACTTGGAGGATGATAAAAATGGACTTGATGCACACCCTATCCTTCGAGAGTACCAAGATGTCTTTCTCAAGGAATTGTCAGGATTGCCTCCCAAGAGGGAATTCGACTTTACTATAGATCTACATCCAGGAATTGAACCTCAATCTAAGGCTCCCTATAAGATGGAAACCAAAAAATTGTATGAGCTAAAGGTACAACTGCAAGAGTTAATGGATAAGGGCCTAATCAAACCAAGTGTATCTCCATGGGGAGCACCAGTGATCTTTTTCAAGAAGAAGGATGGCACACTTTGTTTGTGCATTGATTATAGGATGTTGAATAAAGTCACCATCAAGAACAAGTACCCACTCCCTAGAATAGATGAGTTGTTTGACCAGATGAAAGGTGCAATAGTGTTCTCAAAGATTGATCTCAGGTTAAGATATCACCAACTACGAATAAAGGATGAAGATATACGTAAAACAACCTTTCAAACTCGTTATGGACATTATGAGTTTGTAGTGTTACCTTTTGGATTGACTAATGCTCCAACAAATTTTTTAAATCTTATGAACAATGTCTTCCAGGATTGTCTAGATTATTTCATCCTGATTTTCATAGATGATATCCTCATCTATTCAAAATTCATAGTGGATCATGAGAAGCATTTAAGGCTAGTTTTGCAACGGTTAAGGGAACATAAGCTCTATGGTAAATTGTCCAAATGTACCTTTTTCCAAAGGAAAATCAATTACCTAGGGTATATCATTTCTGAAGATGGAGTCTTTGTTGATCACGAAAAGGTCAAAGCAATCATAGAATGGCCAGCCCCTCGAAATATTTCTGAGGTCTATAGCTTTATGGGGTTAGCCAGATATTATAGAAAATTTGTAGAAGGGTTCTCTAAGATTGCAACTCCTATAACTTCACTCCAAAGAAAGGGAAAGAAATTTGATTGGACAAAGGAATGTGAGAAAGCTTTCAAATTACTAAAACCGAAGTTGACCTCAACACCTATACTTACCATACCTGACCCAAATGGACCATTCATAGTTATCACTGATGTGTCAGGAGAAGGAATAGGAGTGTTAATGCAAAATGAACAGGTGGTAGCCTATGAATCAAGGAAATTGAAGCAACAGGAAGTCAACTATGCACTACATGACTTAGAATTGGCTACTATTGTCCATGCTCTCCAAACGTGGAGACACTATCTCTTAGGTAAGACATTTGAGATAAAAACCGATCATCATGGGCTAAGGTACATCTTTACCCAACCTAATTTGAATGCAAGGAAGAGAAGATGGTTAGAATTCTTGAGTGAGTATTATTTTGGAATAGATTATATCAAGGGAAAGGAAAACATATTTGTCGATGCTTTAAGCAGAACAAGGCACCTAGCAGTGATAGAAACCATGAGAACTAACTTGAGACAACAAGTGTTAGATAATCTTCAAGGGGATGAACATTATGACTTAGTCAAGAGTACCTTAGAGACTAATCCTTCTTACCAACTCTTTGATGGATACACTGTTGAGCTAGATGGACTTGTTACATATATGAAGAGGATGTATGTTCCTAACAAAGGAGGATTAAGGGATTTAATCATGGAGGAAATGCATAATGTTCCTTATTCTAGACACCCTAGTGTGAATAAGATGGTTGTGAATATGAGACCCGTATATTTCTAGCCAAGACTTAAGAAGGATGTGATAGCCTATGAGGCAATGTTTTGAATGCCAGCGAGTCAAGGTTGAGCATATGAATCTAGTAGGGTTATTATTTTCCTACCATGTGCCAAATTATAAATGGCAAGTGATTAGTATGGATTTTATCCAGGGGTTACCTATGTCCAAGCACAAGCATGCCATGATATTGGTTGTAGTAGAAAAATTGACTAAGGTAGCTCATTTTATACCTGGTAATCTTAAGGATGGTTCAGTGGTTCTAGCACAAAAATCTATTAGGGAAGTTTTCTGGTTACATGGGGTACTTGAAACAATAATTTTAGACAGGGATGTGAGAATGACTTAATGGTTTTGGACCACTTTGAATGCATATTAAGGAACAAGTTTGAACTTTAGCACCACTACCATCCACAAATAGATGGATAGACTGAGAGGGTAAATTAGGTAGTAGAAGACTTACTAAGGATGTATTGTATGGATCAAATAGACAACTGGGAGGATTTTATTGCCTTAGTTGAGTTTGCATACAACAACTCCTATCACTCCTCTATAGGAATAGCACCATTTGAGGCTCTTTATGGGCAAAAGTGCATAACACCTATCAACTGGGACAAAGTAGAAGATAGAGTTTTAGTTGGTCCTGAACTACTTAAGGAAATGGAAGAATAGATGGTGTCAATAAAGGCTAGACTTAAGGAAGCAGTTGGCAAACAAAAGAGCTATGCAGATAAGAATAGGAAATTTTGACAGTTTTTAGAAGGGGATAATGTATTTTTGATGGTGAGACCTCAGAGGAGCTCCATTTCCTTCAGGTTGTCCTCAAAATTGGCACCTAGATATGTTGGACCTTTTGACGTCCTAGAAGTGGTTAATCCAGTTGCCCATCGACTTGCCCTACTGCCTGCTATTGCTCGGATTCACAATGTTTTTCATGTTTCATTGCTTAAGCCCTATCATCCAAATGTTTCTCATATTCTTGATTGGCATACACTACAGGTACAGGACCTATGGGTGGTGCTAGTGGATCCCACTCAGATTATTGATAGGCACACTATTCAATTAAACAAGAGAGAGATCTTGCAGTATAAGGTCTAGTGGGACCAATATTCAGAGAGAAATGCTACATGGAAAAATGGTGAGGATATTGAACATTCTTTCCCACATATACTTTGATGGACTCAGTTATTATTTTTTATTTATGCATGTTTATGTAATAAGACATCAGGACAATGTCTCTCCCTAGTGGGGAAGGATGTCACAAATATGTTTTTGACAAAAGTTTTAGATTTAATTATTTTTCTTGCTATTGATGACATTTGACATTATGATGCTAATAAATGTGCTTGATGACATTATTTTAATGTGATGTTAATTATCATTCTATTGATATTGCAGACACCTAAAATTGTCTTGTCTAATTAAATAAATGTTTTTATTTATTTAATTAATTCATTTACCCTCTTCTAGCCTTATTTCTCATTTTAAATTATCCTTTTCCTAAATTAAATAAATAATTTTATTTATTTAATTGATCTCACTTCTTCTATTAATTAAATAAATCTTTATTTATTTAATTAATTCGTTAACCTTTTCTACCCATGACACATGTCATTCATCTCTTAATTCCTACACTACCTACCCTCTCATTATTTTCTTATTTCCTCTACCTACCCTCTAATCCTAGTTGACCATCTATCTTTTACACCTCTCAATCTTATCCCTCCATTTCCTATAGTGTCTTCTATATAAGAGGATGCTTCTTTCATTATCAATCCTCTCCTAAGCACTTTTGGACTAGCATTTGAACTTTCATATGCGATCAAGCCTACTTGCTACCACATTTCCATTCTTTGTTGAGCTCTTGTGCACACATAAAATCTGAGAGTAAATATATCAAGCAAGATCAATGGAGATAGGAAGAATGGAGATCCAAACCCTATTGGACATGTGATGGTATAATCTTTGTGATTTTGGTAATTTGCATTGTCTTAGGTAATCTTCATATGTTATGGTGGATCTTTGTTGTTGTAAGGCTAGGGTTTCGTGGTTGAATTCATTTAGTCTTTCAATATTGTTATTCCATTTTTACCATAAAAATTTTGGCATGCCTAGTGGGACTCTTGTCCCTTTTGCATTTAACATCTTTGCTACAGATTTTGTGTTTTTAAAGTTGCAGATTTGACACTTTCCGACAATATTTTAAAATTTTTGCATTTGCACATATCAGAACCACATTTTTTCTTTTCTATCGTGTCTATGACTTCTGGAATCGCATCTGCATCTTTGACATTATTTTACTTTTTTGCAGATTGTAGGGTCGCATCTGTGCATCTTTCAATCACGTCTGTGTTCTAGATCCACGTTTGTGTTGCCGAAACGCGTCTACAAGGGTTTTAGGCGTGTTTGTGTCCTTTAACCACCTCTACATGAGGTTTAATTGCGTCTGTGTATCTGATTTTGCAATTTTTGTTTTTTGCTCCAGTTTTAAGGCTTTATTTCGTCATTTGGATTTCAGATCTTGTTTATTCAAGCTAACATCTTGTGATCTAAGCTAACAAATTGGTGCAGCTTGTCCTTGAGGCAACACATCTTGTTGAAGGCCCCTTTTCACAAAGTCTTTTGGATCTAAAATTTACCTAACTTGTGTGCTTACAGGAGGGGTATTATTGCAAAACTACTAACAAATCTTTGTTTTAGAATTTTGGCAAGGGTTTTTGATCTTTATTGTGTGCCTTTTTTTCATAGACTAGCAAACACTTCAATTGGTGCACTAAAATTGAACCAATCTCTTTTGTGTCTTGAGCAATAGGCTCTTTTTGTTTAAATCTCTAGAGGGCCTACCCCCCCGTGTGGTCATTAGGACTACTAGTGAGGAGGGAATGACCCAAGTGGTAGCGAGGTAAACCCCCCTCTTCCGAACCACTATAAATAATTGTATCCATGGTGAAAGCCATGGGTAACGTGTGCTGATTAGTTCATACCAACAGTATGTCTCCCCATAAACCTGTTTGATTAGTAGTAGTGCGTAACCCCTACCGGTTGGGAGCCTTCTATATTTATAAAGCTAAAAGTGTCGCATGTATGGCCACAGGAGCAGATGCCCTTACTAGCAAATTTTTGTTTTAGAAATCCATAATCCTTCTAGTTGTTGGGGCAGGAGGTCGGACCTCTGGAGCGGCCCACACACATATGGTTCTTAGTAGAGATACAAAGTTCACCACGGGGAGTTTTCGTGGAAACTCGTGATTGGCTGCCCCAGAGAAGTGAGTGCTGAGGGTGGAGCTAGTAGGGTCAAGCATTTAAGTATCCACTCTGAATAGCATAGCCTCAGGGGAAACCCCATGTAGGATCAACAACTATTGTCCTGGATAGCCATAAGAATTGTGCTTGTCTTCTTAAAAACATTCAAACATTCAAGACCAAACATCAAAACATTGTGTCTTTTGTGTCTTCAAGTGTATGCAAAATTTTTTTACATCAAACAATACACTTTCTTTGGAGTCATTTTGAGCCTAAACACTTGCAAACATTGAGTCCTCATCAACATTGTGTCCTCTTGTCACGAAAAACAGTCAAAAATTCAGATTTGGTCACAACAACAACTTTACAAAATTGGAAAAATTGCACTCAGTTTCTAGAAACATGTCTGTGTAGTGTTTAAACACATTTGTGTAGGACAAAAATGCATATAGGCAGTGCTCAAACACGTCTATTTCTTTTAATGATGTATGTGAAGTATACAGGCACGTCTGTGTTTAGAATTGAGAAAAATTATAGTCCAACAAACAAGAGCGGATAGTTTCACACTCATTGAGCTTCCTAGGTTATTTCTTTGGGTTTTCATCTAGCATTCAACCTATTTCTGGGTCTCACAAAATTCATCATTGCTTTACACCTTGCATTACATTCACATTTGTCTAAACTTGAGTCAAAAGGTCACTTGTTTGTCCTCATCTTACTTTGTCAACACACTACATATAACAACATTTTGATAAGTGGTCCCTCATCAAGGTCTATCACCTTTGGGTCTCATTTTGTCTTACTTAGAGTCAAGGTCAACTTACCTCATCAAGAGAAACTATCATCCCTTTGGAAGCCACACCTACTCTACTACATACATACTTGGTCTTACACTTTGTATATAACAAGTAAACCTCAAATTCATTTACATTCCATCCAATTCTCAGTCTTCCATACTTTTTCATTTTCATATAGTCTCACACATCTTGGTCAAGACCTAGTTCATGGTTGAAACCTGTTCCCAAAAATATAGGAGAGAAGCTAAAGAGGCTCAAGAGTCTGTAAACATGAGTGCCTATGAGTATGACAATGATATCTTATTCAATTCTGATCATACCACATTACCTGACATGGACACTTATAGAAACACTCAAAATGTTGAGAACATGGATAACACAAACAACAATGATATGCACAATGACAATACAGACAAATTTTTCATACATTCAGCAGAAGTAGAACACTCCATCATGGAACCCCATTTTAATATATTGGTTGAGGAAATCATGAGAAGAGATAGACAATATTTCTTACAAGTGATGTCACAAAATGGAGCTAAGCTACCTCATGATTTTGACATCTCTCAAAATAGTGGAAAATTGACCTATACAAGAAACTCAACTCAACATGGATCAAAGGAGACCTAATAATAGAGGTACTAGAGGACCATGTTTCATGCCTGAGTCTCCATCATCTTTGTTTCAAAAACCTAAGGTCCTAAATACACATGGTCAAGCTTATGATACTCATGAAAGAGTATCTCATGAACAACTCTATCTATGCAAACCATTATGGAAGTCTAATGTAGATAAGTACACTCAATTGCATACCAATGTTAAGGACCAACCTCAAAAACAATTGGATATCCAAAGGCATGCTCAAAATTTGGACACAAGAAAACCCCGTGTCAAATTTGGGGGCAACACACTAGAACAAACTCATGACATGCCTATAGAATATGATATACATGGACAAAGCAAATATTTCATTCCTCATTATGAATCTATACCAGGTGGTTCTCGTACACAATATCATTATAGACCTCCTCCATATGAGAAGGTTTATGATCAATACCATCCATATATGCAGCATCATCTTCCTCCACCCAGTGGCTCAAGCATGGGATATAGTCCAAGAAGTCAGTCTCCACCCAAGAACAATTTGGAATAGCAAATAAAGGACTTACAAAATAAAATGGAGGATATTAATATACCAAAGCCAACTTACACAATCAGAGACATATGTCCCTATCCATTTGACAAAAGCATTCCAATGCCTCCTTTTCCTACACATTTCATAACACCTAATTTTGATAAGTACAGAGGCAAAGGAGACCCTAAGGCACATATAAGACAGTTTTTCACAACTTGCATTGAGGTAGCAGCAGAAGAAACATACTTGATAAGATTGTTCCCACAAACCTTAGGTGATCAAGCTATGGAATGGTTCTCCCAACTTCCACCTGGAATTAGGTCTTGGGGTGATCTAGCAGAAGTTTTCATACAACATAGAGACAGACATTTCAGTAACTACTTTGTGCAACACTAAGCAAAAATATGGGGAGTAATTTTCATCATTCTTATAAAGATGGAGGAATTTAGCCAGCAGGTGCTCTTGCGAAATTCCACAAAAACAAATGGTAGAGATGTTCACATAGAATGTCCATAGATAAATTGGTTATGACTTAAGGAAAGCTTGTTTGTCCACTTTTAAGGATGTCTTTGAGAAAGGCTTAGCGACAAAGAAGGTCTTAATTGAACAAGGAATCATCAATATATTCAAAGAAAATAAAGAGGATTTTAAAGGAAAAGACAAGCCACGATTTGGGAACAAGAACAAGAACATAGTAAATGATGGTGTTGTTGATGCTAACACAATGCAACCAAAAATCATTCTTTATGGATCAAGTTCTACAAACAATCAAGTGAATACTCAAACAACTTCAAAACCATGAAGGAAATACACCCCATTGGGAGAACCACTTGAATTAGCTTTCAAGAAGCTAGTGGGAAACAAGATAATAACAATTCCAGACAATCCTCCATATGAGCCAAAGGTCAAACCAAATTGGTGGAATGATGATGAGTACTGTGAGTATCACAAGAGAAAGGGACATAAAACAGGAAATTGCCATCAATTGAAGAACATTATACAAGATCTTATGGATAGAGATGACATTGAGATCGAAGGACATTCATCCAATCAAGAACATGAGATGTTTTAAGGAACCATTCCCTAAACATGACAAGGGAAAATCCAAAGCCACGGATGAGAAGACTAACTATACCAGAGCATCCTATAACTATAATTCAATTGTTTATCACATTTCGTTGGACAATTATGTCTCTACCATTATCATAAAGGACAAAAAGGCTGTAAATTCTACCCAAAGACCCAAAGTTGTCCTAAAAGGCATTGGATCTTCTTCTGAATCTACCTCTGAATGTAATGTCACAACCCATTGAGGTAAGGTCACTTTGCAAGGTGCTCCAGCTAAAACCATCGCTTCCTCATCAACCAAACCTGAGTATGACCAAGTAGAAAAGTTAGGGAGGACGCTTGTGCTTATCTCCATTCTTAAACTTTTATGCATATCCCTGCACATAAAGCCATTCTTGACAAAACTTTGTCAGACACTACTATCCCCACTGATCTGAATGTGGACCAGTTTCAAGGCATGGTGGGATACCTTTCCGTTCCACACTCCCTTACATTCACTAAAGTTGTCGATGCATCTATAAGCCAACCACATAATGCACCTTTACACATTGAAGCCTTCCTACACAAACATCGGATAAAACGAGTCCTGATAGATGGAGGAGTTGGTCTCAATATATGCACTTTGAACACAATAATACAATTGGGATATTCAAATAAAGTTGTGAATGCTACAAACAAAATTACCATCAAGGCATATGATGATGAAGAGCGTTCATCCAAAGGCACAATCACCTTGCCTCTCAGAGTAGGGTCGGTTACAAAGGATGTGGTTTGTCAAATCCTAGACCTCGATCTCACATACAAAATATTGCTAGGACGTCATTGGATTCATGAGATGAGAGAAGTCCCATCTACATACCATCAATGCATTAAATTTCCTCACAATGGAGTTGAAGTAACAGTTAATGGTGATCCTAATCCATTTATATACTGCAATAACTTGAGGCCAAAAGCCAAGACAATAATTCCAATTAATAGATAAGCTATCCCATCTTCTGCATATATTGACCCTGAATCATTAAAACCTTCAACATCAAAACAAGGTGAGCTTAAAGTGAAATACCAAGACAAAGGCATGGGTGAATACACTTTAAATCAAACCATGTGCTTGTGGCAAGTTATGAGTTCACCTAAAGAATATGGACAACCACATCCTTCTAAGTGGGTATCTATCATTATGCTCAAGTGGGATCCTACTATATTCCAAAAGTGGGGTGAAATGGAAGAAGAAGACTTATACAAAATGCTTTACAAAGACCTTGAAGATGGTACACAAGATCACATCAAGATACCATGTGAAAAATATGGCAAAGGATTCAAGATCCTACAAAAGTTTGGGTATGATGGTAAAAGTCCTCTTGGCTTAAGAAAAGAAGGTATCACTCAACCTTTGCAACCAGAATTGACATTTAAAAATCAGCACTCTAAAGGGCTTGGTTTCATCTCTTCCAGGGTAAACACTCACGAATCAGAAGAAGTACTGCAAATCATGATTTGCAATTATCAACAAGAGAACCTTTATTCCACTTACTCTAATGAATGGGAATGGGATTCAGACAAATCCTCCAGTGACTATGAACTCATCGAGACATTCTGAGAACCAGGTGAACCCACAAAAGAAGAAGAATTTCAAAGAAAATTAAAAGTTGGTCAAGAAACAACCCCTGAGGATCCCACACAGTCTTTGTCTTTAGGTTTTTGGTTGAAATCATGAAGAATGAGGGCACCCATTCTAGAATGTGCTTTTAGTGATGACAATTTGGACTCGTTCACAATCGAGACAGATGAAGAGAGTGCCAATGATGACCTCGACAACTACCTTGACATACCTGAGTATAATTGTATCTGCACCTTAACACCCGCTGACTTCAAAAACATTGAAGGCCTTCCCCTTGTTCACCACCAACTTATTGATTGGGACCATGAAGGACCTACACAATTTGACACATTCCAAAATGATGAAGCCTTTATCGACTATTTAGGCATACAAGATGATCTTCGGCTTAGGGACCATAAGGTAGGATACATTATAGAACTCAATAGCATGGCACATTTTGGTGAGGGTGTTCGGCCTTCCTAATGCAAAAATGTAAAAATAAAAACAAATCATGGGTTTTACGGTGAAAACCACATTGTGGCACTGTATGACCCCAAAAAAGTAAAAAGAAAGGACATATCTAAGGGTGAAAACCTCTCTAAGGCACCTGAAGATGGAAGGCTCGACATTCTACCAGTATCATATGAAGAAAAATAATCCATGTTAGTAGAGCAGACCATCAAAACAAACATTGGTATAGAAGAGATTCCACATAACATCTTCCTGGCACAATCTCTAATAGAGAAAGAAAGACCAAAGTTCATAAGTTTCTTCACAAAGTGACAAATCAATTTTGCATGGTCATATGCCGATATGCCTGGAATGGATCCGAATTTAGTAATGTATCATTTGATAGTTAAACCAGGGGCAAAGCCAGTGAAACAGAAATTAAGAAAGATGCATCCATAAGTGGCATTATTAGTCAAAGCGGAGCTTGAAAAATTGTTAGATGTCAGATTTATACAACCCATTGATTATCCTGAATGGATCTCCAACCTAGTACCGAACAATAAGCCAGATCGCAACATCAGAATATGTACATATTTCAAAGACATTAACCTAAAGATGATTTTTCATTGCCAAACATCGACCTGATTGTTGATCTCACAACAAGTCATGCGATGTTATCTTTGATGGACAAATTCTCTCACTACAATCAAATAAAAATCACATATGAGGACCAGCACAAAACAACATTTACTTGTCCCTGGGGAACTTTCTGTTGGAATGTTATGCCCTTCGGGCTAAAGAATGTAGGCGCTACATACCAATGAGCTATGACTACTATTTTTCATGATCTTATGTACATAACTATAGAAGATTATGTTGATGACCTCTTGGGAAAATCAATAGACAGATATACTCATTTGGAAATCCTTTCAGTCATTTTTGATCAGTTGGAAATATACAAGGTGAGACTAAACCCAAGAAACGTGTCTTTGGAGTAACCTCCGGGAAGCTCCTTGGATACATTGTTTCAAAAAGAGGAATTGAAGCCAATCCAGCAAAAGTAAAAGTGATCCTAGAAATGCCACCACCAAGAAATATAAGTCAACTTCGATATTTACAAGGAAAACTCCAGTCCATACGACGGTTCATAGCACAACTTGCAGATAAATGTCATCCTTTTCAACACTTGCTACACAAAAACATCAAATTGAAATGGGATGATAACTGTCAACAAGCTTTTCAGATACTCAAAGATTATCTTCTGAATCCACCAGTCCCTGAACAACCCCTATTACTCTACATATCAGCTACATCAACAACACTGGGGGCACTTTTAGTGCAACAAGATGCCGAGGGAAAACAAAAGGCAGTCTATTACATCAATTGTACTTTGGTTGGCTATGAGCTAAACTACACACCAATCCAGCATGCGTGTCTCATTGTGGTTTTTGCTTTGCAAAAATTATGACATTACATGCTAACTCATAAAACTAAGCTGGTCACAAGGATCGATCCATTGAAGTACCTTCTCAATAAGGCAACGCTTACCGACAAACTAGCCAAATGGGTAATGCTCTTGAGTGAATTTGACATTGAATATGTGGATAGAAAAGAAATAAAGAGACAAGTTATCACAGAGCAATGAGAAGTTGCACCCATGATAAATGATGCTCCTCTAATTTCAGAATTTCCAAATGAATCCATCCTGGCGGTATCACACACGAAGCCCTGTCAACTGTACTTTGAGGGCTCATACACGCAACATGGTGTAGGAGTTGGCATCCTCTTTATCACACCTCAAGGGGATTCCATTCCAAAATCATACCGATTGCCATTTCCTTGCACTAATAACATAGCAGAATATGAGGCATTAACAATTGGACTATGGATTGCAGTTCAGTGGAAGATCCAGGAACTTCATGTTTTTGGGGACTCTCAACTTGTAATTAGTCAAGCAACCGATGACTACCAAAAAAAGGATGAAACATTAATGTCTTATAAGAAAATGGTAGATGACTTCAAGCAATATTTCATGAAGTTAACCTTTGAGAAGAATCTAGCTGCAAATGCCATGGCTACTATTGCCTAGCTGATCGATCTACCACAGAATGAAACCTGCTATGAGTTCTTGGTGGATAACCTTTTGGTTCACTCGTATGAGATCACTCCTACTGAGATGATATGTGTCGTTGGTCCTAATTCCCAATTATACAGATCCATTTTCACATACCTTCGTAGCAACACCCTTCCTCCTGACTTGTCCAACAACCAACATCGCACTTTCATTCGCCAATCTTCCCGATGCGTCATTTTAGCCGATATCCTATACCGTCGAGGTCTAGATGGCACTCTCCTTAGATGTTTAGAAAGGGACAAAGCTCAGATTGCGTTATGTGAAGTTCATGAAGGAATATGTGGTCCACATTCTAGTGGTCCTATCTTAGCCAAGAAACTCATCAGGACTGGATATTATTGGCCCAATATGGAAAAAGATTCATATCAGTTTGTCAAGAAATGTAAGCAATGTCAAATTCATGGAGACCTTATTCATGCACCAACACAAGAACTTCAACCAATTGCGACTCCTTGGCCCTTTTGTCAGTGGGGACTCAATCTCATAGGCAAGATTCATCCTCCTCCTTCCAATGGCCACAAATTCATTATCACTGCCACAGAGTATTTCACAAAATGGATTGAAGTCGTGCCTCTTACACAAGTCACTGGAAAATAGATTGCTACATTCATTCTTAACTATATCATTGTCGATACGGTATTCCTCTTTCCATCATCACTGATAACCGACGTCCCTTCAAAAATCAAGATGTTTGTGAACTTTGTGACCACTTCCATATTAAGCATCATTTCTCCACTCCCTATTACCACCAAGGTAATGGTCAAGTTGAGGCATCTAATAAAACTGTTCTTAAAATCCTCAAAAAGACACTCGATGACGTTGGCCGAAATAGGCATATCCAACTTAATCCCACGCTTTGGGCTTATCGCACAAGTGTTCGCACACCTACAGGAGCCACACCTTATTCACTTGTCTATGGCGCTGAAGCTATCTTGCCTATTGAGGTCGAGCGACCATCTTTACGAGTCTCTTTGCAAAACATTATCAATGATGAAGACTACAGGATCTCTCACCTACAAGAACTAGAACTATTGGATGAACGAAGACAAACTGCTTTTAATCATTTCAAGGCTTATCAATAATGAATGAGTCACAGTTACAATCATAAGGTAAAGCCTCGTGAATTTGAGGTAGGTGACTTAGTTCTCAAAGAAAATCCTAAAAATCAGCAAGACACGGAGAAGAAGGGCAAGTTTGAACCAAATTGCCTTGGTCATTACATCATCATAACAACCTATGGATCCGGTGCATATCAACTCTCAACCATAGAGGGCAAACCTTTGGAGGATCCTATCAACAGTATGAACCTTCATAGGTTTTACACATAGCTCTTCAGAGTATCCTAATTCAAAAATACAAAAAAATACAAAAAATACAAAAATACAAAAAAAATTGAAAAAAAAAAAGAAAAAAGTAAAGAGAAAACATTTCGTCCAACAGTGAAAACCACTTTAGCCACGCCCTAAGCAAGTACCATGGTGAAAATTGGGTCATCGGCGCCATTTGTAGAGATATTACTCCTCCCTCCTTCAGGATTCAACCTCATCCCATCACTTTGCACACACTCACGACCTTTCCATCCATAATAAATTAGCTCCTATTTGTGGCTAAGGAAAATCCTACGTCTAGTGATGGGGTGGAACTGAGAACATCACATTTTATGAGGAGTACAATTTCTTCCAGTTTTCTTCAGTCTATCCATGCACAATCCATAATAAAGCAACACTTGCATCATAGATCTACAATGAAGTTTTGTCTTCTTCACAATAAAGTATCAGTTTCATGGATTCAATCAGTTCAAATGAGACATAGCAGCAACAGGCTTCAACAAATCAAATCTTTCAACAGACTTAGACAACATTATGGTTCAATGCTATCTATCCTTTTGTGAAGGTGAACATTATGACCACAATCAAATTGACTTATACAAGTGAAAAGAGACACTAAACTTGAGGACTGTAGTGGATGTTGGTGTTGAGTCTTGGTTTTCTTTTGATTTTATCTTTTGGTGACATATCTTTTAGCTTTTTCGAGATGTCTCTAACTAGAGATTCTATCTCCGAGATGTCTTTGACTAGAAAGGTGAGGATGGGGTATCATCACCTATTTTTCTTTGTTGTATGTGGATTTTCTCTTAGTAAGGCTATGACTTGTCCAAGGATATGAGGACACTGTGAGTCTAGTATGAACTGGGGCATTCTTTGTTTGCAACTGTCTGATCTCTATGCAAATGGGTATAATGATTTTCTGGGTCAAACATATACCTGGATTGTCGTTACCTATTTGCCATAATAAAGCTCAATGATGATAATAGCACAAGAAGCTCTTTCACTTCCATATCTGCTATCTTCCATCCCCCTTTCTTGATTGACTTCCATCATCCTTCTTGAGTCCGCGTAGCTCGCTATCACATGACTGAGTATAATGACACGCCAAAAAATATTTGCATTTCATGTAGTTTGCACCTGCATTACCACATATTAGAATTTCATACATACATATAGATATCACAATTACATTGCATCCTGCACACAACACATGTTAGTACATTTTACATTATCATCATGTAAATAGTTATTTGCATTATCATATTCATCTGCATTTCATACATTCACATTTGCATAACATTTAAAAACATAAAAGAACAAAAACATATTGCATTTTATCACATATAGATTTGCATCCATATCATAAGCATCATATGAAATCATGCATCACATAGGTACACATGCATATAGCTGCCGCAAAGATGAATCATCTCATATATATCAAAAATCATAAGTGTCATGATATAATGATATCAAAAATATATATGGCTACAATCACTTAAAGGTACAAAACTGATACATAGGGAGCTCTCTAAGGCTATGATGAACTCCCTCCCTCGGAGCCAGCTAGCCTCGACGGAGTCTGAGCCTTGGAAGGACCCACCCTAAGATCATCTCTCCTGCCCCCTCTATTTGGTGGTGGTGGAGGACCCATGACCCCACCACTAGACACTTGTCTCATGTCTCTCCCTCTAGTGTTCGTCGTAGTCCATGACGGTCTCTGGAAGCTCCCAGCCCACTAATCTAGTGGTAACACTCCATAGTACAGGTCTTGCCAGTAAGCTACCTCCTCCCCTACCCGCAAAACATAGGCGTATCTAGCCCCCGTGTCCTCTGTTGCATGTCTCCCTACCCCTCAGTGCTGTCTCAGCCTCTGTATAGCGCTAAATAGCCTGATCCCTCTCCCGCTCAGTCTCCCTCAGCTATCTCCTGAGCCTAGATGTATCCCTCTCTAGATCTTGGAACTCATCTCTTGTCCCTGGAAGATCTTCCTCAAGGATAATAGCTCATCCTCCTCCTCTCTCCCCTCACCCTATTCCTGTGGCTGCTCCTATCCCTATCCCTATCCCTATACCTGTCTAGGAACCTGTGTTGCTGGCACAGGTAACTACAATCCACCTCTACCTCTCACTACATGTATCTGTCTCTCCTCTCTGCCCTCTCTCCTCTAAGCCACCCTCCTCTCTAACACTGCACCTCGCCTCCGTTGTCGGCCTCTACCTCCGCTATCTCCACTATCATCTCCATCACCTCCACCGTCTCCATTTAATTGATCCCACTTCTTCTATTAATTAAATAAATCTTTATTTATTTAATTAATTCATTAACCTTTTCTACCCATGACACATGCCATTCATCTCTTAATTCCTACACTACCTACCCTCTCATTATTTTCTTATTTCCTCTACCTACCCTCTAATCCTAGCCGACCATCTATCTTTTACACCTCTCAATCTTATCCCTCCATTTCCTACAGTGTCTTCTTTCATTATCAACCCTCTCTTAAGCACTCCTAGACTAGCATTCAAACTTTCATATGCGATCAAGCCTACTTGCAACCACATTTCCCTTCTTTGTTGAGCTCTTGTGCACACATAAAATCTAAGAGAAAATATATCAAGCAATATTTGTGATTTTGGTAATTTGCATTGTCTTAGGTAATCTTCATATGTTATAGTGGATCTTTGTTGTTGCTAGGCTAGGGTTTCATGGTTGAATTCATTTAGTCTTTCAATATTGTTATTCCATTTTTACCATAAACAGATATTATTGATAATATTTTTTTATAATGTTAATTATGTGATTATGATCTGATGTTTTCATCGAGTGTGAAGTGGATGCAGGGTCGACCGTCGAAGGCGGACATATGACTGAGGAGGGGTCTCCCAGCTCGTCGGTAGGAACACAAGGAATGCGAACCTACACACACAAATTAATAATAATTAAATAAGATTAATTACACTAAATATTAAAATCAATTTAGAAAGTATATAATGAATGATTATAATATTAATTAAATTTGAATTTATGATTTTCATAAGTTAAAATTATTAAAATTTAAATTTAAACATATTTTAAAATCAACACATGAGTTAAAATTCGAAACATAGAGTCGAACTCCCTATGACTCCAGTCTAACTCTTGACTTGCATAAATTTCTCTTTCATAACTAGCTATTTCTCCTTGTTTATTTTTCTCTCACTTTAGTATCTCTACCTCAAACTCCCCATTCACCTTATTTTTCATTTAATCTAGATCCATGAATCTTGGATCGAACCTCAGCTTGAGAAACCATTTTTTATAGGGGCATTAGATTTGAAATAAAAAAATTGGGGCTCTCTTACTGCTTTTCCCTTCTCCATTTACTCTCTCTCTCTACATTTTGAATTTGGCCTTAAGGGTCGATCTGCCAGAGATAGGACAAGGAAGAGTAGATCACTCCCCTCCCTCTCTCCTTTTTGACCTCAACGATCTTATCAACATACATGGAGACTTGGGGAGATCAACTACCTGCAGGATTCCAAACCTATCTCCATTGTTGGGTAATACTTTTATTTTTTGATTTATTTATTGTTTTCCATCATTTTAGTGGTTAATGATTTATCCTGTATCACATGGATATTGATAAAATAACATTGTAGTTCTCCAACTTGACTGACGATTTTCTCTTATGTTTTGAAGAAGCCGATTTAACTTGTTTTTATGATTTCTGATAACTAGATGAATCTGATGTATATGATCATAATCTAAGGTGGTCTTGGGTCCGTTCCATAGCTCGTAGGGAAGGGGCGGCAGGGCCTCATTAATCGCCTTTCTCTCACCCTCTTTTCCTCTTCTCCTCACCATGTTCTTTGTTGGATATTTCTTGGTAAATATGGTTGTCTTTCACCATTTCCCTATAGACCGTGGCATACTGGATATGCTTTGTTTTTTGATGAGTTTTGAATTGTTTTCCTGTGCTCCAAATTGAGCCTAATAGAATCTCCGTGGAAAATCTAACCCGCAGATTTTTCCTTGATTTATTTTCATGACTTTTGACTGTCTAATCTAACCACTGAAGCCACCAAAAGATTTATTTTCAATCGATTTGTCTTTCTCCTCTACGTTTCTTACTTCTTCTACAAGGATTTTAGATTAAAATCGCCCTTTATATGTATATTAAGGGATTGGGATTGCTAGGCCAAGATAGAATTCCTTCCAGGTAGGGCACAACACATGTAGTTTGGTCTGAAGTTACTATTTGGTTTTGGCTAGCCACAAAGCTGGTTTAATGCTAACTTCTTCCCTAGAATTCATAGTATACGTTAATCCTTAGTTAGGGTGGAATTCGATATTGAAATTGTATTATATCTATCTAATTAGTCAATTATCTGAATTCTAGAAGTTAAATGGAGATGAATTCCATAATTGGGTAGTAAATAAGAATAAATTTTGGAATATTAATAGTCGTTGAAACTAATTGTTTTCACCTACCCCAAAAGGGTTAAAAATTTGGTCAAATAACTTAATTAATTTAGTCCCTGCCATAACACATGTAGCTAGGTTCAACAGTTTGGTTGTTAGATACTACATGCACGCACAGGTTCCATTCTCGACAATTGATTCTAGTTTGCTACGAAATTTTGTCGTGAGGACGGGAGATTATCATGAGCACCGGGAAGCGTAAGCTTCGATTGGTTGGGCGGATAAAACGCTTAGGTCATATGTTTGTCTTCCAATTTATAGATGGAGGTGAGTCTGATGGCAATGGAGACACTACATCAAAAGACAAGGATCTATAATTATGGCATTGTAAAGTCCTATGGGCTATCATATCTTGTATTAATGTACAATTGTACTTATGATGTAATCATGAAATGACCTATGTAGTTCCATGAGTAAGCTATGCAAGTTGTGTAAAGGACCTACGAGGTCTACTATCATAAATGTGACATGAAGTCGCCATGTAAGATGTAACTAACAGAAAAAAGGAAAACACTAACCTACTAACCTACTAACATGAGTTTTTCATGCTTAGTTTTCTATCTTTCATTTCATGAATGCGTACGATAATTGGTTATGTTTAATTTTTCTAAATTTATCTTATTCATACATGCACTAACTATAGGTTACTATATTTATCAATTTTGACATGAAATTTCATACTCGTTATCATCTAGCTCTTTACTTTACTCAATTCTTTATGCATGAATGTCTAATCTTGCCCTTACATGAATGATGATTCATATTCAATCGTTTAAATGCATATAGGATTTAATTATGATGGTCAAATTAAGGTTAGGACTAGCAGGTCCTTACAATATAGAGTTGTGTTCGGAATGATCAACAAAGTTCACAAAGACGAACTGGTTCAAATTTTCAAGTCGAGAAATTCAATGGACCATGGCAAATTTATGTGCCTTGGTCCTGACAAATTAGGCTAAACTTCTAGGAACATATCCATGACATCTTCTTTTTCCTAGATCCAAGCCAATGGCTCTGTACTATATTTGTAGCTCACTATTTCTGCCAATTAACATCAAAATTTCCTTGTTTAACCCTAATTTCAGCATTTCACAAATACATCCTTCAATATAGAAAAGGGTGCCAAACCCTAACCAGTGAATCTAATCAAAAAAATTATCCATTTCCTCAATTTGATTGAGGCTAAATCTATTGAATTTACCCCTCTTTCAATGTATTGGCTAATTTGGTTAATTGGTAGTCTTATCCTACTTGGTGAAACCCTGGTTCCAAATTACACCTCTACATTTTGGTGAACCCGACATCCTTCATGCTTAATTCTAATTTCTTGTCTTAGATCTAATTTTGCATGCATTTTAAAATTCAAATATGCACTCATATATCTTATTTGCCATTAAATTACATAAATTTAGTGGTTACTTTCATACAAACCCTCTTTATTAATATAAAATTCACTTGTGGGTTGCATAATTTTTCAGTTTTGTTTTCATAACTGATTGTTATGACATGTTATGTTCATATTTAGATGCATTCAATCATTGTTTATGTACTAGCATTAGTGAAAAAATTCTAAAAATTGCACATTGTTATTTCTTTTTATCATGCATTTTTTCATATGTTATCATTTGAAAAAGAAAATTGTTGTCATTTTATTATCATTTAGTTAGTTTCATGATGCATTTATTTTATAGATGTGAAATGGCTTAGCCTTCCTTATTTCACTGTATCCCTCTCCCAAGGATATTCTTTGGGATGAACCATTGGAGGTTGATGTTTATTTTTTCTCTTAATATGTCCCTTCCCCATGAGATTACCTTGGTGAAAGAGGATGATAGTATGGTAAAAGAGGGTGATATGATTGACATGTCCTTTAACACCACCTCGCCTTTTATTCATTTCAAAAATCCTCCCCCTAGAGATGAAGCATCAATGAGACATGATTTTCCCTTTCCTAAGGCTTGTCGTGAAGATACTTTAGAGCACAAGGATAATGTTTCCAATTCTCTCTCTCCTAAAGATGAAGAGCCTAATCAAGATAAAATCAATACCATTCATGTTGTTGAGAAGCCTAAAGGTAGAGTAAATCATCAATCTGATTATCCTGCAATACCTTACTCATATAATAATGAAGTATTTACTTTAGAAGTTGACAAGAACAGAAAAATTGAAGCACAATGCACTTTGTTAGTTCCTACAATCCTTTCTCCAATTCAAATAAAAACACTATTTCCTACCAAAGATGTTCCTAAATAAGAACTATTGGAGGAGGATCGGGGGTCATTAGATTTCACACCATCTTTTTGTAGAAAATCTAAGATGCCTAAATTTGATACTCAAATTTTTTGTCTTAACACATGTTTGGATGTCGATTGGGCCTCTTTAAACTTCAATCCAATTCTACCTAAGGAAAAAACCTCCTCTGATCCTCCATATGGATATGATGGACAAGTTTTAGGATGTGTGCAATAAAGTCTTGAAAGTCATGAGAAATCACATTTTTCTACTGAAAAGCTAGGTTTCCAATCTCTTCCTTTGTCAGCACCCCCTCCTCCATTGTCTAATGAATCCATGTATTTTCACTCCAATCTAGCATTACAACAAAATAATGTTTTGTCCCACCTCCTTCATGCCAATTTAATTTCTCTTCTTTGGCCTCAAAGAAGAAGGAAACATAGACAATATCTTGAAAATTCTTCTTTTTCCAAGTACATCAAATTCATGACCATTCTAATAATGAGTGTCAAGCCTTGCAAGTTAAAATACTACAATATATTGATTTAGGTATCATAAAAGTAACATGTAACAATGAATGGAATATTTCTCATAATCATTTCAATTAACATTCGAGTTCCTATTATGTTGCTCCTCACTATGTGACATTGTTAGATTACCTATTGGGGGCTCACTATCATTCATGGTTGTACAATTTCAAATGCAATTATACTTAGTCAGCAATATAATAGTCTATTTATTCTTGTCTCTATGCTTCAGAGCAATAATTATCATTTATGTGAGTACATGTGTGTTCCTTGGTTAGGACCTATTCTTTGTTTGAAACAATACATCTCTTATGAATAATCTCCCTTTGGAAGTTGTGTAATTTTTCTCATTGTCCCTACACTTGGGGAGCATTGATCTTTCTTATCCTTTCTAAGGATCCACTTTTCCTCTGTTGAGTGGTGTTTGCTTATTATTTGATGTAATTCCTTGTGTGAAGTTGTTATTTTCTCAAGGATTATCTCTTCAAAAGGTATGTATCCTTGACTGTAACCTCTTATACACTTGGCGATGTATATCTATTATAAACAAACCCTTCACTTTGGGTCAAAAGTGTGTCATCCTTCATTAAGAGTCCCTTTGCCTAGCAATAGGAGGAAGGTAGGCATTCTTGATCTCCTTCCCTTCTTTTGGTAGAAGATGTTATATTTACATATAAAGTCTCCTCTTGGAGGTAGATGTCTTTGAGCAAAGATCTTTTCTTCTCTGAGGATTCTCTTTACACTTGTTGCAAGATATCCCTTTTTCAACTATCTTATCCTTGCTTGTAAGAGTATTACCTCTTTAGCTTGGATTTATGAACATCATTGCCTAAAAGGATATCTCCTTCATTTTGAAGGTGTGTATCCTTGTTTCTAGCTTCCTTAAGACATCAACATAGGGCTATGTTGACATCTTAAGTGGGGAGCATACATATTGCCCTCTTTGTACTATATTGTACTGTATTGTACTATATTGTTACATGTCTTGAATGGGATGTTCATTCTCGAAACTAGAAAAAAAAAACTTACACAAGATGCTTCATGCTCGAAACCAAACGCAGTATTTATATATGTCTTATACGGGGTACACATTCTTGAAACCAAATAAAACAAACTCTTACACGAGATGTCCTCGAAACTAGGCATATATTTGTTTTACACAGGGTTAAACATTCTTGAAACCAGAGAAAACAAACTCTTACACAAGATGTTCACGATACTAGACACACATTTGCATTTTCATTTCATGTCTTACATAGGTTGCATGCTCGAAACCAGATAAAACAAACTCTTATACAAGGTGCTTAAATCCAGAAACTAAATAGTGACACACACAATAGGATGAGTGGAACTAGCAAAACACAACTTGACTATTCCTACTCTCCTCCCTGACATAGATCACCTAGCCAAACACAACTAACATGGGGCATCCATGTCCTCTCTCTCTCTTCTTCTCATGGATCACCTAGAAAAATACAACTAGAGTGTACTATCCATGTCTTCCCTTTCTTCTTTCCATGAGATCATAGCTTTGCTATTTGTGGTTCATGGTTTGATGTGTGCTCTTGCTCTTTTATGTGATCGCTTGTGCTCTTGTGATGGCATTTCAAGAATGATATTATTAGTTGAGACATTTTGATTATCGAGGTCTCTTTGGTTAGTTGACTTGAGGTCTTGTTTTTAGTTTTAACCCCTTGTGTTGTGTGTCCTTGTATTAGATTGTGTGAGTTAATATCCTAAGATTGGAGGCTTGGTTCCTCATAATTAGTGGTGTCTTATACTCCTTGTGATCTCACTCCTAATTTCTCCTCTCTTTCATCTTTCATCGACTTTACCGTGGCTATTTTCATAGGCTCCTACTCTCATTAAAGTGGGGCCTAAATGTAGCGTCATAAATTGTCACCGGTCCAATTTACACCTCATCTCGGTGCCCCAAATTTAGCGTTTCCTATCTGCATCACCTTTTTGGGTTTGTTTGTGCTTACTCTCCATCTTTGAGGCTATGAACGACCTTTTGTGGGTCCTGCCATGGGATACCCACCCTCTTCCAACATTGTTTTGGTCCTGATTGTGGTGGGACCATGGCACTCCAAAATGTCATGCTCCCACTCAATATAGCCCCAATTTGAAATGTATGATTTGATCCTCGTGGCTCCACATGACCATTGGAGGTTGGACTAATCGGTAATTTACCTAGAAGCCCCTATATAAAAACATTCATTCTTCAACCATTGTGGAGAAAAATTACATGAACCCTATTCAAGCATGTGTGTGTGATTAGGGTTTTGTCATGTTCATGCTATCTCATACAACATTTTTTATTACAATCAAAGAGCATTGTGTCATCAACAACATTTGCAGATCTGAGGTATATTTCCTTAAATAATTATTTCAATATTTGCATTATTCCATTCAAGGTTAATTCTTAAACTAGGGTTTGAATTAGGCAAACCCCTATTCCCAACAATTCGCCCCCTTCTTTTTGTGTGCAGAAAATGGGTATAGAGTTGAGTTCGGGAGGATCGACAAAGTTCATAGAGACAAACAGGTTTAGCTTTTGACAGTGAGAAATTCAGAGGACCATGGCGAATTGATGCACCCTGGTCCCAACAAATCAAATCAAACTTCTGGGAACAGATCCATGACATTTTACTTTGCCCGGATATAAGTCGGTGGCTCTATACGATATTTGTAGCTCACTGTTTCTACCAATTTACATCATAAATTCCTTGTTTTACCCTAATTTCAGCATTTCACAAATACATATTTCAATATAGAAAGCAGGAACCAAACCCTAACTAGTGAATCTAATCAAAAAAATTAGCCCTTTCCTTAATTGGATTAAGACTAGATCTATTGGATTCATCTCTCTTTCAATCTTTTGGCTAATTTGGTTAATTGGTAGTTTTATCCTACTTGGTGAAACCTTAGTTCCAAATTACACCTCTACAAAGCTATGACATGTAAGAGAACCTATTGTCAAGTATTTTAGAATATTTGCAAGTTAGTGCTACATAATAAGAGATGAAGAAGACTTGGTAAATTTTGATGCAAGATTAGACGAAGGTATATTCTTGGGGTACTCTGCAAAGAGCAAGGCTTGCACCGATGTTACAACAAGAGGTTAAAGAAGATTGTGAAAAGTATGAATATCAATGTGAGTGAAGAATAGAATCATTTTGCACTTTAACTTGAGGTTGAGATAGAAGATACTCTTTTTGTTGTGGAAGAGAAGGAATCTCCGTAAGACAAAGAAGAGACAATTGTATAAGAGAAGGAACCTTAAAAAAACCTTAAGACTCTTGCAAAGTATGTGTGGAAGGAAGAACCATTTAGAATACTAGATCATTGTCTCCAAAGACAAAGGAGTCCAGACAAGAAGAAGACTTGTTGAGATTAGTGAACAAGAAATTTTTGTCTTTTATCTCAAGTGGAGCCAAAAATGTTTGTAGAAGCTAGCAAGGATGAAGGTTGGATAAAAGAAATGGAAGAGGAGCTTAATCATATAGAAATCAAACATGGGAATTGGTACGTAGACCAGTGGATAAGAAAGTGATAGGAACAAAGTGGGTGCTCCAAAATAAGTTGAATGAGGATGGAAAAATCACAAGGAACACAACAAGATTGGTTTGTAAAGACTATTCACAAGTTGGAGGTATAGAATTTGAAGAGACTTTTGCTCCAGTAGCTAGGGTGAAAGCTATAAGGATGTTTCTTGTAATTGCTGCATATAAAAAATTTAAGGTATATCAGATGGATGTCAAGTTAGCATTTTTTAATGGATAATTTGAAGAAGGGGTGTATATTGATCAACCAGATGCTTTTAAGTCATCCAAAGATCCACATATGGTATATGGACTCAAGAAGGTACTCTATGGACTCAAGCAACCTCCCAGAACTCGGTATACAAGATTGGATAGATATTTGTTGCAGTGGAACTTCAAGAAAGTTACAATAGATATTAATTTTTATTTCAAAGTTGAAGGTGATCAATAAACTGTTAATAGTTGTTGTGTATGTTGATAGTATCATTTTTGGAGGAGATGATAGTGTTTGTAACAAACTTGTTGAAGAAATGCAAAATGAATTTGAGATGTCAATGATTAGTGAGTTATCATTTTTCTATGGTCTTCAAGTGACATAGTCAAAAGAAGGTATTTTCATCTCTTAGACCAAGTATATCAAGGAGATATTGAAGAAGTTTGGTATGAGGGCATGTAAACTAATTGGAAATCCTATGACCACAGATTGCAAGTATAGTAAAGATGATGGATCTTCAGAAGTTGATCATAAACAATATAGATCTATGATTGAAGGGTTGTATTTGACTGCTTCAAGACCATATAGCATGCATGTTGACTATTTGATTACTAGATATCAAGCTAATCCAAAATAATAACATGATCAAGCAATGAAAATGATATTTAGATATTTGAGAGGGAGTCTAGATTTTGGTGTGTGGTACAAGAAGAATGATGATTTCACTATGAAAGAATATGCAAGTGTTGATTGGGTCGAATGTGCTAATGACAAAAGAAGTACAAGTGGTGATGCATTTTTCCTGGGAGACTGATTGGTCTCTTGGCTGAGCAAAAAGCAATATTTAGTGTCTTTATCTATTGTAGAGGCAGAATATATTGCAACAACAACTTGCTGCACTCAATTCGTGTGGATGAAGGAAAATATTAGAGATATCAAGGTGATGTATGATGAAGCAATTCCTATTTTATGTGACAATACAAGGACAATTAACATTTCAAAGAATATGATAATACATTCAAAGACTAAACACATTTCTATCTGGAATCATTTCATAAGAGAAAAGGTTGCAGAGAAGGAATTCATATTGGAATATGTGCCTATGAAAGATGAGATTGCAGACATCTTTACCAAGGCAATAACGAAGGATACCTTTGAGTATCTCCGGCAGAAGTTAGGGGTCATTGTCCCTCCTTCAAACTAGATGCATAGAAGTGGTGTATGTTTCCAAGAGAAGAATCAAACTTTATCCTTTGTCTTTTGGATTGATGTGTTGGCTTCTCTTAGGTCAACAGTGAATGTCATGATTATAAGGGTCATACCTGAAAGGGAGAGAGAGAGTTTTACAATTGAGGAGAAAGTTATTGTTTGTAGTATTAACCCCTTTGTCCTTGATGTCAAAAGGGGGAGAGTTAAAATGAGTATGGAAGAAAGATACAATTGGAAGGATCTTATTGTTGATTAGTGGTACAAATATTTGTTGCAATTGACACAAATCTGGTGATTTCAGGTGACTTCCAGTGGTTGATTATTTGTTTAGGGTTATCATTGATGGAAACTCTTCATGGTGATTCGATCCAGTGATCATGATTCATTGTATCCAAAAGTTGGAAGTAACTGGTAAACAGATAACCGGTGAAATAGGGCAAAACAGGGTATTTTGGTAACGTGTTGGTCCAGAATGATTTCCGATGGTTACAGTATTTTTGGTGATTATTTTTGTGATCTCTGTGTTTGGAAAGACCTTTGGGAAGCATGTGGTTATAATGTTTTGGTTTGGTACTATGGGTTATTCAAGATTGATGTTGACTTGGTCTACATGTTACATCTCTTGAAGCCGACATGAAGAAGATTGTTTTTGTGGCAAGACCGGATATATAAGAATGATTTGGCAATTGATTTTTGGTGTGTGTATGTGTGTGATGATCAGTTTTGGTGTGATTGAGCACATCTCCATGAGTGCATTTTTTGTTTCAGATCAACCGATAGCTAACAAAGACCGAAACAGAGTAATCAGCAGAGCTGAGACAGTCAGTGTTTCAGAGCCTATCCGGAACTCATTTTTGCATAGTCAGATGCTTTCTAAGAGTTCATTTCATTGTGCATTCCTATTTTAATCAAATTGTAAGTTGGTGAGACTTCCTTGAGGGTTGTAGCCCTCTGAGAAATTGTAATTGAGCAGTGAGCTCTAGTCAGTGAGCCTAAATGCAAGTGCATTCCCCATATATGTAATATTTATGTACTCTTGGCCATAGTATATGAATATTGTGGGTTCCAGCCCCACTGTGGTTTTTCCCTTTCCGGGTTTCTACGTAAAAATTCTGATGTTGTGGATTTGCGAATTTGTTGTTGCATGTTTATGTTCTTATCTGTTATGCATTGTTAACCAATGGATAAAGAATAAGTTTGTGGTTTTAACTTCCAGTAGATCACTGGTTCACCCCCCCCCCCTCTCAGCGATCTCTGATTCTAACAATTGGTATCAGAACCTAGTTCCTTTGAGGAAGCTTAACTGCTTGAGGAAGATCTGGGAGATTGATTCAATGGTTCCGGTTTCCAGAGACAACTCAATGTGGCACTTAAGGATCTTGATGTAGTTAAAAGTGAGGTTTGTTCCTTTAATAAGAATCTGAATGTTATTGATGAATTCATTAGTGAGCTAAAGGATCAAGCAAAAATCTGTAGGGAAAAGAGGAAGGAATTAATGGACAAGTTGAAGGAGAAAGAAGATCAGATCATGGAATATCAGGACAAAGCTGATGAGGTTAACAAGCTTGAGAGAGAAAATGTTGCTTTGAAGAATGAGATGCAATCCACTGTAATGAGACTGACTAAGGAGATTGAGGAGAGGAATAAGAATGAGGAGAATCTAGCACAATCATTGAAAGAAAGAGATGATAAATGCTTTAGGATTACCAATGAGAATGATCAGTTGAAGCTTGAGATGACCCAATCAAGGAATAATGGTCAAGAGCTTGAAAGATAGGTTGCTACCTTGAGGGATGAACTTGATAGTGCCAATGAATACAAAGACAAATTCAAAGCTAGTTCAGCAAGACTTGATGAGATGTTGGAAAGTCAAAGACGTGGAAAGGACATGAGAGGTCTAGGATATGAGAAAGGTGAATCCTCCAAATCTGGACAAGGCAATGCTGAGCCTAATCAGAAAAAGAGCAAGAATCCTCTGGTATGACAGCCTAATGCTCATAAATTTAATGGTGGATGTTTTACTTGCAATAAATTTGGTCATATGGCGAGTCAATGCAGAAGTAGGATGAATAATGGAATGATGAACAATAACAATATGATGAACAAGATGAATAATGTTTCTACCTTTACCGGTCAGTGTTTCATATGCAATAATTTTGGACACAAGTCAAATGTGTGTAAAGCTATGATTAATAACCTTCAGAACAAAAGATGCTATGCTTGTGGAATGTTTGGACATATTTCTAAATAGTGCAGGATGAGACAGAATCAGATGAACTTCATATCTATGAAGAATAATGTTGTTTGTCGAGCATGCAACAAAACCGGTCACATTGAAAAGTACTACAGAAGCAAGAACAGTGCTCCAGTAGACAAGAACAAATCAGATGAGAAGGGAAAGGAAAAGGTTGGAGAGATTAGAGAGAAGCATGAGAAGATGTGGGTGAGAAAGGATGAATCCAGAGCTGACAATGGATCATTACCTGAATCCGATATAGGAGCTTCATCTGGTAACTAGGGCTTTATGCCTTAGGGGGAGCTTTTCATGAAAATTCTTAGAATCCCCTCTTTAGTGGTTTGCAATCGATTTCGGAAGGTTGCAGAAGGAGTAAATCATATGTGGACATGATATACGGAAATTTCTGAAGGATCTTGTGCTCCGGTATGAAATTTATGACAATCAGTTACTACATTTATTGCAGTGGAAAATTAGGTTTTCAAAGGATAAAAGTGCATTTGAAGTCTTCATTCGGCACAATGCGATCAAGCGAGTAAGAGCAGAGCAAGAGAAAGCAACTTGGTGATCTTAACAGCGATTCCAACGACTTACTAAGTAATTTCTTACGCCCAGTTGTGAAGTGAGGTACTTATCAGTTCAGTTTTTTTGTGTTTGCGAACCCTATAATTCAAATGGATTTAGTTGGCATTGCGACACCTTTGGTAGTTGAGATCAAGGATAGGGCTTGTCCTATTTTAAAAAAACATCCATTCAAATCGGTCGAGGATGACCCGGAAGGTGCATTTTCATTTGTTCCCTATGGTCTGCTTCACAATGAGGAAATCAGGGCTTACATTCACTATGACCTTGAGAAGCTCGGAAATGTTGATATGTTGGATCTTTATAACAAGCATTTGACTGACAGTTTGGGAAATCTCAAACCTGAATATAAGGCATTGCAGGACAAGGGTTTCTTGCAATTTGTTCATTTCCCGATGATTGATGAGGCAGAATGGATTCGCTACATCTTGAGTCATGTGCATGATGAATTCATATGGCTAGATAAGCCCCACAAGATCACTAAGCAAGTGATCCATATTGTAATTGGTTTGGCGCAAACCAATGTGGTGCCTAGCCTAAGGAAGGTATAAAATGACACTATTATTGCTACAACTGGATCAAAATTTGATAGCAGAGCCATGATCGTAAAAGACATTCTGGAGAATGATGTAAAGTTCGCTTCTATGGTGGTGGGTTATAAGGTCTACCAGCCCAACAGGTACAACTCCATCTTCGATACTGCAATATACTTTGCATATGAGATTCTTAAAGAGGATAAGAGGTATGACCTTTGCACAGCACTTTTGAATTAGTTGTTGAGTAATTTGAAGAAAATTAATCAGGACAAAAAGCATACATTCAAGTATGGGACACTCCTTATTTGCCTGACATTATACTTTTTGCAAGAGATACTTGGTATCAATGGCAAGGTCCAATGGGCCTATGATAGACCGATAGTCATGTAGATTAAGGAAGGTATGTGGGTTGTTGGTGATTATACTAAGAGGATATTTGTCCTCTGGGGATACTTCAAAACCTTTCAAGCCTCGATGAAAAACAAGGAAATAATTCCTAAAGAGGTGGTAGAGAAGTATGAGCAAACCATTTGCTTCATGGTTGACAAGGATCAATGTTTAATGGAAGCAGTGGAGCCTCAGGCTATTTGGATCATGCCCATGGGGTATGAATTTGACTTAGTTACTCTTGAAGCTTATGCACAACATCTCCTGAGTCAACCAGTGGATCCCAAGGAAGGGATATTTGGGACTTTCAAGGAATAAGATCTTAGTTTGCACCAACAGTTTACTACCCCTACCCGGAAGAGAAAAGTGACCAAGATGGCAGAAGAAGTAGTTTCTCAGATGGGCTTCGCCAAGGAGGAAAAGCCTTGCTCCGGTGGCACAGCCTACAAATCCTACCCCATCCGGAAAAGGTGTGTTGAAGCAAAAAGAAAAACCTTATGTTGCAATTTCTCTGGTGGCCTCAGAGACAGAGTCTGAGGAAGAGGCAGCTAGAGCAATGAAAAAGGATCAATTTGTTAGACAGATGAGGAAGCCTCAATCTAGTGGAACGTAGCCTAGCAAGAGGACAAAATCAGATCTTGCTCCCTCCAGAAGACCCAAAAGAAGAAAACTCGTGAAGAGTGAATTAGACAAAGATCTAGAATGCAGCAATATAGAAGGTAAGTATACAATAATTCCTCCACTGACAACAGACCAATTGATTGATGAGATACTTATGGATAGAAACTTAAAGAATCTTTAAGCAAATTTTTATAATTTTGATGATGGTGACCAAAGAAAAGTAGAGGAATCTATAGTATTGTATTTACATAATTTTAGTAAGGCAGTGATTGAGTTAGAGAAGTCCATTCCTAAGGACCTGTACAGTATTATTGTTGCTAGAAGGGTGAATGCAAATAAAAAATGGATAGAGATGAAAGAAAGAAAACTTGTAAATATTTGTACATGTATAACCAATGATGAAGTTAACCGATTGATTGAGGAAGCCAATAAGAAATAATTCCAAAGAAAAAACAAAATAAACAAGTTGATGATTGGTAATGTTGAGGAGGTCAGAAGAGAGACGGGGGAAATTTGGAAGAAGATCATTCAGAATGATCCTTTGTACAAGGATGCCTTCAAATCATCTCAGCCGGAAGACAAGCTAGGTGATTCCAAAAGTCAGAAGGTTGAAACTCGGTCTGAGGATCACCCAAACGACCAAGGTAACACCACAATTGATGTTGAGATTGGTGACCATCCTCTGGTAATCAACAGCACTGCAACCCCTGTATAGACTAATATTGGAGATAAGGGTGAGCAGAAGGATGTTGAGTTAGTTAAGGTGGACAAAGGAAAAGGCACAGATGATCCAGCAATTGCCACTCCTCTGGTAACAGGAATTTCACCACATATCAACCTTGATGGCTCACCTTGGCAAGGTTTCTCCTGCAAAGAATATTATGCTTGTTGCTATAGTCCAAGCGCAGGACATCAAAGACCTGGTGAAGTCAGAGATCGAAGATAAAAAGTTCATTTTGATGTCTATTGATGTTTCACAGAAGGTGGCTACAAATGTACAGCTAGATTCAAAAGAAATCCCCTCTGGTAAATTGATTTAATTGGTTAATAATGTGAATAACAATTTTGATTCCTTGGAGAAGACGGCGACTCAAAAGGTTTTGGATAGATTTAAGGAAGTTAGGAACAAGACATTTTTGAAGATGATTGAGGATGACAAGGTGACATTGACTAAGAGGCTACAGATCATTTCTGACACATTGTTGGAAGCCGGTAAACTGTACAAATCATGTCTCATTTTTCCCAGGTTCATTATTGATATTGATAAGAAAATAAATGATTGTCAAGGCAAGCTAGCAAGTATTTCACAATCATTTGATCCCAATGTAACTTTAACCAAGAGTATTGAAGGAAAGATCATAGCTTTGAATGATCGGATCTCCGGTTTTCAAGCTGATAAGGAGAAAATTTTGAGGAGAGTGGGTGACCTCCGAAACCTAATTGTTGTCCGGATAGATACCTTGCTAAGCAATAAGGCAAATTGTATGAAGGAAATGGCCCGGCCTGTACCATCAGACTTGAGAGAGCTTGAGATTCATGCCACAATATTCAATGCATTCATTACAATTTTGGATAACCTGAAGAGTGGGTGGGAGAATCACTTGGGATTTTTGCAGAATACTTATGCCGATTTATTTAAATATTTGTAAAGTATTTATTTGTGTATCAGTTTGGGGCAACATCCCATCTTTGGTATTGTTGTCAAACGGGGAGAGATGAGGTGAAAAATGTATATAGAGTCTAAAGTCAGTTCGGTGATGCAAAATATTGATCTAAGGGGGAGCCTCAAAATTCTTTTACATATTTCAACTCTTATCCATTTTTCACAGGTGTTACCATCAATGCCAAAGGGGGACATTGTTGGCAATTGACACTCATCCAGTGATTTCAGGTGACTTTTGATGGTTGATTATTTGTTTAGGGTTGTCATTGATGGCAACTCTTTTATGGTGATTCGATCTGGTGATCATGATTCATCGTATCCAGAATTTGGAAGTAACCGGTAAATAGATAACTAGTGAAACAGGGCAAAACAAGGTATTTTGGTAACGTGCTGGTTCGGAATGATTTTCGATGGTTGCGGTATTTTTGGTGATTGTTTTTGTGATCTCGGTATTTAGAAAGACCTTTGGGAAGCGTGTGGTTATAATTTTTTGGTCTAGTGCTATGGGTTATTCGAGATTGATGTCGACTTGGTCTACACGTTACATCTCTTGAAGCCGACATGAAGAAGATTGTTTTTGTGGCAAGACCGGATATATAAGAATGATTTGGTGGTTGATTTTTGGTGTGTATGTGTGTGATGATCAGTTTTGGTGTGATTAAGTGCAGTTCCACGTGTGCATTTTCGTTTCAGATCAACCGGTAGTTGACTGAGACCATAACAGAGTAATCAGCAGAGCAGAGACAGTCAGTGTTTCAAAGCCTATCCGGAACTCATTTTTGCATAGTCAGATGCTTTCTAAGAGTTCATTTCATTGTACATTACTATTGTAATCAAATTGTAAGTCAGTGATACTTCCTTGAGGGTTGTAGCCCTCCGGGCAATTGTAATTGAGCAATGAGTTCTAAGCAGTGAGCCTGAATGCAAGTGCATTCCCCATCTATGTAATATTTATGTACTCCTGGTCATAGTATATGAATATTGTGGGTTACAGCCCCACCATGGTTTTTCCCTTTCCGGGTTTCCACATAAAAATTCCGGTGTTGTGGATTTGTGAATTTGTTGTTGCATGTTTATGTTCTTATCTGTTATGCATTGTTAACCAGTGGATAAAGAATAAGTTTGTGGTTTTAACTTCTGGTAGATCATTGATTCACCACCCCCCCTCTCAGTGATCTCTGATTCTAACACTATTGTCATCAATGACAAAAGGGGAGATTGTTGGAAACTTGAGTTGTGTTGCTTATGTTGCCATTGATGTCACCGTGTTTGGCATTGTCATCAATGTCACAGTGAGTGGTAGTTGTAGTTGTTTAGATGTGCAAATGTTGTAGATAGTCCATAAATGAGTGTTCAGATGTTGTTATACTATCTGGTGGTGATGTTGACCTTAGATAGTTCATAAATGAGTGTTCAGATGTTGTTATACTATCTGGTGGTGATGTTGACTAAGTATGAGGTGTTTCTAGAAGGATAATGTAGTGGAAGTTTCAATATGCAAAAAACAATATTTAAATTTCTTCATAGAAGAATGCTTTGCATTCCTCTAGTTCTTGATGTTGTCGGCCTGTAATTCTAGATATAATGTCTATGTTCTATGGATGTTGCACTATCTTTTTTTCAAGTCCTCAATCGCTCAAATGAGGTAGTTGGTTGTGGCGGTTTGTTGACAATGAGATTGTATGTCAAAATTGGTCCAAATAATGCTTTGGATTGCTATGTTGTGTTAGTTCAAGTGTTGTGGATTGGTGGAAATGTTCATATGGTTCATGCAATGTTCTAGTTTAGATTTCTTGTGCTGGTTTGATTGGCAAGTGAAGTTGTGTTGTTACGTGCTCACTGTTGTCAGTTATGTTGATCTCTAGCTGGCTTGGGTGGTGTATATTATTTGGATCATACCTTTTTGGTATGGATATGCATTAGAGATTGAGTTAGAATGTTGATATGGATCTCATTGTGGAATGTGTAGATCCACATTGAGTATTTTGCATTAGATGATGCTTTTGGGCCAACTAGTTAATGTGTTTCATTGTTTTTCTACACGTTACGTTTGATGTCAACTTTGGAGGAAGTGTCAGTGTGTGTGGTTTGTTGGAACCAGGTTAGGAGGATGTTTTGTGATGTATTTGGGTCCTCTTTATCTCCTAGATTGGATTGTATTGTGTATTTTTGGTGTGTGTGGCCAACTTTATGTATTTTTTGTATACTGACTATGGCTGATCTAGTTGAGGGTTTCAATGTTTAATCTTGTATAAATGCTAGTGCAGATGTGAGATTTGAAGTGTGGATTGTTGTGAATTGGATGTGAACAATATGCAACCAGTAGAAGTGTGAATTGAAATTTGTGATGAGCTTTGATGATCATATCTTTAGTGCAACAATATGTTGAGTTAGTAAATGAAGTTAGAGATGTTTGTCGTGATATTGTTCACTTGACACAGTCGTTCAAGGACGGTTTCATGATCAGAAGATCTTGCTCATTATAATTCATTATTCCTTATACCTACTAGAAGATAGTGTGTCCTTTGGTAGCCTATGTAGTTCTTTGTGTCTTACCTTAGCGCAATGCGCTTAAGTATTGCAAGTCCCTCGTATCTTTCCCTAAGGTTGTGCACCTTAATTTTGCAAGTCCAATCAAGTGCAATGAGCTCCTTGGCCTTGATCCTAAAACTTTGTAATCATTTATTCATATTGTGAGTTTGATTCTCACCATATTTTTTCCCTCCTTGGGTTCTCCATGTAAATTTGGTGTTCTTGTGTGTGTTGTGCTTTGTGTGTTCATGTTTCATAATTGCAAAGATAGATTAATTATGGTTTGAAGTTTAAAGGATTATAAGTAAGTTATTTTAAGGTATGGACTAATTCAACCCCCCTCTCAATCATGTGATGTGTACAACACTCCCTCTCTCTTTACCTCTCTACTTCTCCATCCCTATCTTATTATCCACCTCTCTATCCCTCTCTATCTCTCTCACATCTATCTCTCCCCCTCTAGGTCTCTCACCTCTCTCTCCCTAGGCTCTAAGCCTCTCACTTCTTTATCTCTACCCTCTCTAGTTCTTTATCTTCCTCTCCACATCTCTCCCTACCTTATTACCCCTCTCTCTCTCTCTTTGTGAACTTCTCTCTCTTTGTCACCTCTCTACCTCTCCCCTCTCTAGGCCTCTCACTCATTCCTTGTCTACCTTCCTTAGCCCTATATTTCTCTTTGTTCTTCTCTCTCGCCCTCCCCTCTCTAGGTCATCAACACTCTCCTCTCTCTTCCCCTCTACGTCTTTCACCTCTCTCCCCCCCTCTAGGTCTCTCACCTCTCTTTCTATCCTCTCTCTAGTTGTCTGCCACGATATCTACCTCTCTCTCCCTCCCCCCTTACCACTCTCCCTTTATGAACTCTCTCATTCTCTTCTCTCTCCTCTCACCTCTATATCTCCTTCTTCCCTAGGTCTCTCACTCCCTCCACCCTATCCCTAAAAAACCTATGCCCTAAACAATTTATATAGCCTAAATCCTATACCATATAAATCAAAGGGAGAGGTAATGAACTAGAGAAGGGAGGGAAGGAGAAGAGGCTAGACAAAGACAAATAACAAAGAGAGAGAGGAGTAAGAAGGGATGGAGGGAGTGGAGGACCTAGGTAAGGAGAAGATATATATAGAGAGAGAGAGGGGGGGGGGGGATGATATAGATAGAGGGGTAACCTTGACAATGGAGAGAGAGAATAAGAGAGGGAGAGATAATTAGTGTTGGAGGGAGAGATATGGGGGTAAGGAGGGAGGGGGAGATAGAGAGGGAGAGAGGAAGAAAGGGAGGGAGAGACCTAGAGAGAGAGAGAGAGAGAGAGAGAGAGAGGTATCTCAACCCTATGTACCTTAAACCTTATACCATCAATCTTATATCATAAAACCTATACCCTCAACCCTATACCCTGAACTCTATATCCTAAACCCTATTACGTAAACCCTATACAAAGGAGAGAGATTTGATGACCTAGAGAGGAGAGGGAGAAAGAAAAAAAGAGAGAAAGTGAGAGCTCATGGAGGGAAAGGTAGACAAGCATGAGGGGCCTAGAGAGGGGAGATGTGGAGAGGTGAGGGAGGGAGGGAGAAGAAAAAGAGATAAATAAGTTCACAAATAGAGAAAGAAGGGTAAGGAGGTAGGGAGAGAGGTGGAAAGGGTGGGAAAGAACTAGAGAGGGGAGAGATATAGAGGTGAGAGACCTAGAGCCTGGCGAGAGACGTGTGAGAGACCTAGGAGGAGATAGAGGGGGGAGAGAGAGGTGGGTAATGTGATAGGGAGGGATAAGTGGAGACGTAAAAATGCTAGGGAGGGAGAGACCTAAGAATGGGGAGAGAGAGGGTGGGAGGGATATTTAGTCATCGAGAGAATGGAGAGAGGGTAGATAGACAATGAGAGGGAGAGAGAATTGCTAGATTATTGTTGATTTCTTTGGTTGATTGATATTTTTTGATGTTTTGACAAGTCTTTGAATGCTTGATGCTTGAAATGATTTTCTGATATGATGTCTTTCTCAAATAAAATGCTCTCCCCTTTATAACTTCAAATTTAAGGGATTCATACCTCTTCATCAAAACCATTGTCTTTGCAAGATTTACACTCCATAATTTATTGCTATGTTTAAACTCTTGATTAATTTTTAATTGAATGCCTTTTTGGAATTGTTGCTAATGACATTCTTTTTAGTCTTAATCAACCTCTTAATGGAATCATTGTTATCTTTTAATTCAATCGCCTACTTTATAGTTTAAGGGTGGTAATCTAATTTAATTGTTATAAGGGTTGTGATCTCAATGGCTTGGCAAGGGCATGATATAGTATCCTCTAGAGATGATGGCTCAAAAGTTCAAACCAAACCCCAAAGTGACTCCAAAAGTTGTTCAATAAATAAAAACATGAGTCTCCTTTTCATAATATTTGGCACAATGTCTAAAATCTTTTGAAATTCTACTACATAATCATCTACTATACCCTATTGTCTTAACCATGTCAACTCTCTAAACTGCATCTTTGGGTCCCTATCAAATATGTTTATGAGCCTTTGTATGAAATAAGCATGTAATAATTTGATGATGCCCTTGTGTAATTAGCCCATGATGCCACTTGAATGTGCTATACCCTCCAAGTGGAGAATGGAAAACTTAATAGCTTCACCCTCCAAGTGAAAGATATGTAACTAATTTTTGGACACATGCCTAGCAACAACCTTTTTTGAACCATCAAAAGTGGGGAGAGTTGGCTTACCTAACCTTTGTTATAGATCTTTGTTAGGTTGTCTTTTTTCTCCTCTTGAAATATTCGTTGGTCTTGCATTATGAAATTGAATAAATGGAATCTATCTTCTAAAACTTAATAGCTTCACCCTCTAGCAAGGGGCTAAGTGAAAAAATAGGTATCTAATTTTTGGACACATGCCTAGCAACAACCTTTCTTAAACCATCAAAAGTGGGGAGAGTCAGTTTACTTAACCTTTGTTACAGATCTTTGTTAGGTTGTATTTTTTCTCCTCTTGAAATATTCATTGATCTTGCACTACGAAATTGAATAAATGGAATCTATCTTCTAAAACTTAATAGCTTCACCCTCTAGCAACAGGGCTAAGTGAAAAAATAGGTATCTAATTTTTGGACACATGCCTAGCAACAACCTTTCTTAAACCATCAAAAGTGGGGAGAGTCAGTTTACTTAACCTTTGTTACAAATCTTTGTTAGGCTGTATTTTTTCTCCTCTTGAAATATTCATTGATCTTGCACTATGAAATTGAATAAATGAAATCTATCTTCTAATATTTGGATCAAGCTTCAAGTATGCGTCTATGCACTCATCAAAATCATTTGCTGCCATGTTTGGCTCTTCCTCTTCCTTTGGCTGCTTAACTCTAAGTAAGAATGTAGGTTATGTGATTTTGGTTGGTGATCCAAGTGGAGTTCTATTATTACGTTTTGTAGTTGAATAATTTGAATTACTACCTTCTCCTCCATTAGTTTGTGCAAGCTTAAGGGAACTGATTGTATTATTCATATTCTAAAGCATTTTAAGGAGCAATTGTGTTTATCCTTGTCTTTGCATGTAAGCCTTCCACTCATTTTCTCATGCATCCTCTCCATTGGTCATCTTCATCTGCATTTAATTTGGTTGCTAGTCTCTTGTAATGATGCATCTAGTTATGTATTTTCTCTCTCCAAGGCCATATGATCTCTTTGCCTCCACTGCATAAATTGAATTTAAACTCACAAGCTTGCAAGATTGCTTCTCTGATACCAATTGTAATGTCTCATTTTAAATTTTCCTTTTTTTCCCCTTAAATATTTCATACTCAAAAATAAAATTTCATACTCAAAATAATACTTGCATAATTACTTATAAATATTTATTTAACTTTAAACTTTTAATTTAAAACTTTAATACAAACTTAAACTTATATCCTGATATAATCTTTCTTCCAATTTGCAGCTTCCTTCCTTGTATAAATATCTTGAAATGTTTTCTAAATTTTCTCTCTAAAATTAGGGGTTTTCATCCCTAACTTACCAGGAGAAATTAAGGATTTTTTCTCTACTTTCGAATCTCTGTCTTCAGTTTGTTGGATAATTCACGAGGAAAAATATATCATGTCTTCACAAATTGATATACCTTTCTCCTTGACTGGTTTTCCTTGCATACCCTTTTTTTAATAGACATAACTCTTCATCTACATGGCTTTTGAATTTTCATTAAAACTGAACTTCATTAAATTTGATTTGTTTTTATAGTATTAATTATTCTCCCTTTTATTGTCCTTGAGTGAATCACATGAGGAGGGAGGTGGCATTACAAGTTAGTTGTTTGACAACATGATAAGGTTTTTATTGTAGACACCTAAAATTGTCCAGTCTAATTAAATAAATATTTATTTATTTAATTATCTAAGCCTAATTCTTCTATTAATTAAATAAATCTTTATTTATTTAATTAATTCATTTATCCTCTTCTAGCCTTATTTCTCATTTAAATAAATACATTTATTTATTTAAATTATCCTTTTCCTAAATTAAATAAATATTTTATTTATTTAATTGTCCTACTTCTTCTATTAATTAAATAAATCTTTATTTATTTAATTAATTCATTATCTTTTTCTACACATGACACATGTCATTCATCTCTTAATTCCTACACTACCTACCTCTTTCATTATTTTGGTATTTCTTATACCTACCCTCTAATCCTAGCTGACCTCTCTTTTTACACCTCTCAATCTTAACCCTCCATTTCATATTGTGTCTTCTATTTAAGAAGATGCCTCCTTCATTGTCAAACCCTAATGACTAATGACTAATGACTGATTTTGGAGTACTTGGCTACACTACGATCCTACTTGCAACCACATTCCGTTCTTTGTTGAGCTCTTGTGCATATAAAAATCTGAGAGCAAATATATCAAGCAAGATCAATGGAGATAGGAAGAATGGAGATCAAAACCCTATTGGACATGTGATGGTATAATCTTTGTGATTTTTGAGTTATTTGCATTGTCTTAGGTAATCTTCATATGTTATGGTGGATCTTTGTTCATTGTTAGGCTAGGGTTTAGTGGTTGGATTCATTTAGCCTTTCAATATTGTTATTATTGTTATCCATTTTCACCATACACATTTTGGCACGTCCGGTGGGACATGGATTTTTCTTAGATCTATGTTTTTTGCAAATTTTTCTAACCCTATATTGCTATTTTGTAAAACAATTTGGAGAATAACTTTGTGCAGCTAGGGTTTTGGACACAAAATCAAGATCTTGGAGAGATTCGATCATATCTCACAAACGGCTAGGAAATTTTGCACCAAATTTTTTTTGCAGGTTGAAGAAAGTATCAGGAGCTCTCAAACCAAAATTTAGAATTTTTGGAGCACATTTTCATTTTCTATGAATTTTTTATGATTTTTCATAAAAAATTTAATTTTGAGAGCAAATGAGAGAATTTTTCGGATTTTCTAATATTTTTGGAAATCTCTCATAATTATACATAGGATCTATTCTTTGTGATTTTAATTTTGATGCAAAATATTTCCCTAAAAATCGGATCTTTAAAAATTACGGTTTTTCCTTATTTTGATCAGATCTCACAAACGGTTTTGAATTTTGACATAAAATTTTTTGTGCAGGTCAAGAAACGTATTAGAAAGATTCAATAAAAATTTTAGATTTTTTGGATCTATTTTTCATTTTGTATGAATTTTTTATGATTTTTCATAAAAAATTAATTTTGAGAGAAAATTAGCGAATTTTTCAGATTTTCTTACATTTTTGGAAATATCTCAGAATTATACACAGGATCTGTTCTTTTTTATTTTAAATTTTATGCAAAATAATTCCTCAAAAATCAGATCTTTGAAAATTAGGGTTTTGCATTATTTTACTCATATCTCACAAACTGCTTGGATTTGTTGCAGAAAATTTTTTGTGCAAGTTTGGAAGACCATCAAGACTCTCCAATAAAAATTTCAGATTTTTTGGATCGATTTTGCATTTTATATTAATTTTTTATGATTTTTCATAAAAAATTAATTTTTGGAGCAAATTAGCAATTTTTTTGGATTTTCTTACATTTCTGGAAATCTCTAGAAATTTTACAGGTGCTCTTTTTTTATGATGAATCAAATCTTTGAATTGGTCAACAAAACGCATTATTGAAGGCCCCTATTTCACAAAGTCTTTGGATCTAAAATTTACCTAACTTATGTGCTTGCAGGAAGGGGTGATTATTTCAAACAATCCAAACTACTAATAAATCTTTGTTGCAGATCTTTCGCAAGGGTTTTTGGATTTTTATTGTGTGTCTTGTTTTCATAGACTAGCAAACACTTCAATTGGTGCACTAAAATTGAATCATTGTCTTTTGTGTCTTGAGCAATAGGCTCTTTTTGTTCAATCTTTAGAGGGTCTGTCTTCCCGTGTGGTCATTAGGACTACTAGTGAGAAGAGAACGACCCAAGTGGTAGTGAGGAAAACCCACCTCTTCCGAACCACTATAATCAAATGTATTCATGGTGAAAACTATGGATAACGTGTGCTGATTAGTTCATACCGACACTATGTCTCCCCATAAACCCGTTTGATCAAATTTATTTGATCATTTGTAGGGCGTAACCCCTACCGGCTGGGAGCCTTCTGTATTTACAGAGCTGAAAGTGCCGCATGTATGGCCACACGAGCGGATGCCCTTACTAGCACCTTTTTGTTTTAGAAGCCCAAATCCTTCTAGTTGTTGAGGCAGGAGGTCGGACCTCTGGTAGCGGCCCACACACATACGGTTCTTAGTAGAGATACAAAGTTCGCCATGGGGAGTTTTCATTGGGACTGATGCTTGGCTGACCCGAGAACTGAGTGCCGAGGGTGGAGCCAGTGAGGTCAAGCATCTAAGTATCCGCTCTGAATAGCGTAGCCTCGGGGGTAAAACCCCATGTGGGATCAACAACTATTGTCTTGGCCAGCCATAAGAATTGTGCTTGACTTATTTTAAACATTCAAAACATTCAAGACCAAACAACAAAACATTGTGTCTTTTGTGTCTTCAAGTGTATGCAAAACTACTTTACATCAAACAACACACTTTTCTTGGAGTCATTTTGAGTCTAAACACTTGCAAACATTGAGTCCTCATCAACATTGTGTCCTCTTGTCACGAAAAACAGTCAAACATTCAGATTTGGTCACAACTTCATAAATTGGAAAAATTTTATAGTCCAGCAAATAAGAGCAATCAGTTTCGGAATTCTTGAGCTTCCCAGGTTGTTTCTCCAGGTTTTCATCTAGCATTCAACTTGTCTTTGGGTCTCACAAAATCCATCATTGTTTTACACCTTACATTACATTCACAATTGTCTAAACTTGAGTCAAAAGGTCACTTGCTTGTCCTCATCATACTTTGTCAACACACTACATACAGCAACACTTTGCTAAGTGGTTCCTCATCAAGGTTTCTTACCTTTGGGTCTCATTTGGTTTTACTTAGAGTCAAGGTCAACTTACCTCATCAAGAGAAACTATCCTCTCTTTGGAAGTCACGCCTACTCTACTACATACATACTTGGTCTTACACTTTGGACATTGCAAGTAACCTTCAGACTCATTTACATTCCATTCAACTTTTAGTCTTCCATACTCTTTCCATTTTTCATCTAGTCTCTCACATCTTGGTCAATACCTAGTTCATGGTTGAAACCCGTCTTCAAAAATCTAGGAGAGAAACTAAAGAGGCTCAAGAGTCCGCAAACATGAGTTCTTATGAGTATGACAATGATATCTTTTTCAATTCTGATCATACTACATTACCTGACATGGATGTCTATAGAAACATTCCAAATGTTGAGAACATGGACACTATAAACAACAATGCTACACAAAATGGCAATGTGGACAACTTTTCAGTACATTCAGCAGATGTGGAAGAATCCATTATGAATCCCCATTTCAATCGATTGGTTGAGGAAATAATGAGGAGAGATAGACAATACTTCTTACACATGATGGCACAAAGTGGAGCCAAGATACCTCATGATTTTGACATGTCTCAAATAATGGAACATAGACCTTTGCAACAACCTCACTCCAATATGGATCAAAGGAGACCTAATAGTGGAGGAAATAGAGGACCACATATGGTACCTGAATCACCATCAGCTTTGCTTCAAAAACCAGAGGTCCCACATACACATGGTCAAACATATGATACTTACCTTCGCAGACCATTATGGAAGTCTTATGCAGACAAATATGCTCAATCACATACTAATGCTAAGGATCAACCACCAAAACAATTGGATGTTCAAAGGTATGCTCAAAATTTGGACACAAGGAAACCTCATGTCAAATTTGGGGGCAACACAATGGAACATGACATGCCTGTAGAAAATGGTATACATGCACAAAATAGACATGGTGTTCCTCAACATGAATCTATACCAAGTGGTCCACATACACAACATTACTACAGACCTCCTCCATATGAACATGTGTATGATCAATATCATCCATATATGCAACATGCACCTCCTCCAATGGGTACCTCAAACATAGGATATGGTCCAAGAAGTCGATCTCCACCTAAGAGCAATTTGGAGCAACAAATTAGGGACTTACAAAAGAAAATGGAAGACATAAATACACCGAAGCCAACATACACAATGAGAGACATATGTCCTTATCCATTTGACAAGAGCATTCCAATGCCTCCTTTTCCTACACACTTTGTGACGCCTAAATTTGATAAGTATAGAGGAAAAGGGGATCCTAAGGCGCACATAAGACAATTTTTCACAGCTTGCATTGAGGTAGCAGCAGAAGAGACATATTTGATGAGATTATTCCCACAAAGCTTAGGTGATCAAGCTACGGAATGGTTCTCCCAACTTCCACCTGGTATTAAGTCATGGGGTGACCTAGCAGAAGCATTTATTCAACATTTCTCCTACAACATAGAGACAGACATATCAGTCACTACTTTGTGCAACACCAAGCAAAAAGAGGGAGAATCTTTTGCATCATTTTTACAAAGATGGAGAAATCTAGCCAGCAGATGCTCTTGTGAGATTCCACAAAAACAAATGGTAGAGATGTTCACCCAAAATGTTAACAAAGAGATTGGTTATGACTTAAGGAAAGCTTGTTTGTCTACCTTCAAGGACGTTATCGAAAAAGGCTTAGCAACAGAAAAGGTCCTAATTGAACAAGGAGTCATTAAGATATTTAAGGAAAACAAAGATGACTTTAAAGGAAAAGACAAGCCAAGATTTTGGAATAAAAACAAGAATACAGTCAATGATGGTGTTGTTGATGCCAACACAATGCGACCTAAATTCATCTTTTCGGGATCAAGTTCTACAAACAATCAAGTAAATACTCAAACAACTTCCAGATCACGAAGGAAGTACACTCCATTGGGAGAACCACTTGAGTCAGTTTTCAAGAAGCTTGTGGCGAACAAGGTAATCAATGTTCTAGATTTTCCTCCATATGAACCAAAGGTTAAGCCGAATTGGTGGAATGATGATGAGTATTGTGAATTTCATAAGAGCAAGGGTCATAAGACAGGAAATTGTCATCGACTGAAGAACATCATACAAGATCTCATTGATAGAGGTGACATTGAGATTGAGGGACACTCATCTAATCAAGAACATGAGATGTTTAAGGAACCATTCCCAAAACATGACAAGGGAAAAGCTAAAGGCACAGATGACCAAGCCAACTATACTAGAGCACCTTACAACTATGATTCAACTATCAATAATATCTCGATGGACAATTACGTCTCTACTATTATCATCAAGGACAAAGCATATGAGAATTCTACTCAGAGACCCAGGATTGTCCTAAAAGGTGTTGGATCTTCTTTCGAACCTACCTCTGAATGTCATGTCACAACTCGTCGAGGTAAAATCACTGTGCAAGGTTCTCCAGCTAAAAACACCACCTCTTCATCAACCAAACCTGAGTATGACCTTGTAGAATAGTTAGGGAAGACACCCGCGCTCATTTCAATCCTTGAACTATTACGCATATCTCCCGCACATAAAGCCATTTTTGATAAAATCTTGAGAGATACTGCTGTTCCTACTGATCTAAACGTGGACCAATTTCAAGCCATGGTGGGATACCTTTCCATTCCACACTCCCTTACATTCACAGAAGCCGATGATGCCTCTGTAAGTCAGCCACATAATGCACCATTACACATTGAAGCCTTCATACACAAACATCGAATAAAATGAGTCCTGATAGATGGAGGAGCAGGTCTAAACATTTGTACATTGAACACTATTAAACAATTGGGATATTCTGATAAAGCTGTGAATTCTACAAACAAAATCACCATCAAGGCATATGATGATGAAGAGCGTTCATCCAAGGGCACAGTCACCTTACCTCTCAGAGTTGGGCCAGTTACAAAGGATGTGGTTTTTCAGGTCCTTGATCTAGATCTCACATACAACATACTCTTGGGACATCCATGGATTCATGAGATGAGCGCAGTCCCTTCTACATATCATCGATGTATCAAGTTTCCACACAATGGAGTTGAAGTGACCATCAAAGCAAATCCAAATCCATTCATATATTGCAACAATCTGCAACCTCAATCAGAAATAACAATCCCAGTCAATCGCGAAGTTGTTCCTTCATCAGCATATGTGGATCCTGAATCCTTAAAAGCTTCTACATCCAAACAAGCAGAGCTCAAAGACAAGTTCAAGATTAAAGACATGGGATGTGGTGAGTATATCTTTCATATTGATCAACTCCCACCGTCTCCTAAGACATTCAGTCAACATGAACAATCTACAAACAATTTGCAATGCCAAGGAATTGGGTATGAACCACCTAGTGTTGTGGCTACTAAGTCTGAATGCAAATCTCCTCTAGTGGTGCAAGCACCTCTTGATATCAATAGTCCTAAGAGTGGTTCCAGCGAAGAATCTATTGAGCATATCTCTAGCCCTCTTGATAACTCACATAGCTTTACCATGTCATCTACTCATTCCATTTCCACTCCACTTCCAGACTTGGATCAACAAGAATTACAAAAGCCCTTACTCATTGGGGATGAAAAATCAAGCTTTGAAAAGAAAAATCTAAAAGTCAAAACTAAAGAAAAGTCCTTTAGTCCAAATCAAAATCAAAAGCTATTGGACTCTGCAAAAATCAAGGTCAAGGATAAAAATCCCATGAAGAAAAAAGAATAAGAGATGATCTCCCCTAATATCAAAATAACTGGGGGCAAAAGCTCTAAAATTTTAAGTCAAAAAGCATACTTGTTGATCCTAAGTCTCCATCATGCTATCCTACTTTCACTTCTTTTCACAATCATAAGCCTTCATAACTCTTCCACTTGTTCCACACATCCATCCCCTTCTAGTGATACATCATGGACCTTTAATGGAGCTTACTCAAAGGACTTTGTTATCAGGGATGCCCAAACTTCTTCAGGTGACATGCATACGGGTCTGTGTAGTCCACACACTAGTAATTCTATCTCAGTTCCCTTATCAAGGAAGACAGTCACTCAAGCTACACATCATTCAATCAAGGAACAATGCAACTACAATCACAAGGTAAAGCCTCACACATTTGAGGTAGGTGACTTGGTTCTCAGAGAAAATCCCAAAAATCAGCAAGACAGAGAGAAGAAGGGCAAGTTCGAACCAAATTGGCTTGGTCCTTATGTCATTACAGCAGCATATGGATCTGAGGCATATCAGCTCTCAACTACAGAAGGTGAACCTTTGGAGGATCCTATCAACAACATGCACCTTCACAGGTGTTACACATAGCTCTTCAGAGTATCCTAATTCAAAAAACACAAAAAAATCAAAATTTTCAAAAATACAAAAAAATTATAAAACAAAAAAAATTGTTACTTGGTGAAAACCTGGCAAACAGGCGCCTTGTGATACAAAAAACATTGAAAAATCGAAAAAAGTAAAGAGAAATAATTTCGTCCAATGGTGAAAACCACTTCGATGGCGCCCTGGGCAAGTACCATGGTGAAAACTGGGTCACCAGCGCCATGCGTAGAGACATTGCTCCTCCCTCCTTTAGGATTCTCTTTCATCATTTCACTTTGCACACACTCACAACCTATTCATTCATAATAAACTTACCTATTCCCATCATGGCTTGTTATTGATCTACCCAAGATTGGTTAGCCATTCATAATAAACCTCCCTTTTCACATCCCTTTCCATCCATAATAAATCAAATCCTATCTGTGGCTAAGGCAAAATCCTACGTCTAGTGATGGGTGTGGAACTGAGAACATCACATGTTTCAAGGAGTACAGTTTCTTCCAGCTTTCTTCAGTCTATCTGTGCACAATCCGCAATAAAGCAACATCTGCATCACAGATCCGCAATAAAGTTTCATCTTCTTCGCAATAAAGTATCAGTTTCATGGATTCAGTCAGTTTCAGATGAGACACAGCAGCAACAATGGGCTTCAACAAATCAAATCTTTCAACAGACTCAGACAACATATGGTTCAGTGCTATCTATCCTTTTTGTGAAAGTGAACATTGTGACCACAATCAAATAAGACTTATACAAGTGACAAGAGACACTAAACTTGAGGACTACAGTGGATGTTGGTGTCGAGTCTTGGTTTTCTTTTGATTTTATCTTTTGGTGACATGTCTTTTAGCTTTTCCAAGATGTCTTTGACTAGAAAGGCGAGGATGGGGTATCGTCACCTATTTGCATTTGCTGTCTGTGGATTGTCTCTTAGTAATGTTATGACTTGTCCAAGGATATGAGGACACTATAAGTCTAGTATGAATTGGGGCATTCCTTGTTTGTGACTGTCTTATCTCCATGCAAACGGGTACAATGACTTTCTAGGTCAAACATATGCCTCGATTGTCATAACCTACTTGCCATAATAAAGCTCAATGATGATAACGCACAAGAAGCTCTTTCACTTTCATATCTTCTGTCTTCCATCCCCCCTTCTTGATTGACTTCCATCATCCTTCTTGAGTCCGTGTAGCCTACTATCACATGACTGAGTATAATGACACACCAAAAACATTTGCATTTCATGTAGTTGCACCTACATTACCACATATAAGTATTTCATACATACATATAGATATCACAACTGTATCACATCCTGCACACAACACCTATTAGCACAATTTACATCTGCATTATCATATTCATCTGCATTACTTACATTCACATTTGCATCATGCATACACATATAAAACATAAAAAAAATAAAAAATAAAAAAAATATTGCATTGCATCATATACATATTTGCATCCATATCATAAGCATCACATAAGAACATCTCATCACATAGGTACACATGCATATAGCTGCCGCAAAGATGCATCATCTCATATATATATATATATATATATATATATATATATATATATATATATATATATATATATATATATATATATATATATATATATATATAAAGTTTCATGATACAATGATGTCAAAATCATATGGCTACAATCACCCGCAGGTCTCTACATCATTATACAAAAGGGTACAAAACTGATACAGAGGAACTCACTGATCACTCCTGCCAACACTATTGATGTCATGGTATCCCATGCCACGTGTCCCACCCTCATCTCCAGTCTTGGATCCTAGAACACTCGTCTAAGGGCATCCCTGTCTCCGTCTCGATCGTACGGAATCAGCTCCCCATCAATCGGTATCCGCATAATCCTATATACATCCTCTAAGGTGACTGTCATCTCACCCATCGGCAGATGGAACGTGCACGTCTCAGAGTGCCATCTCTCAGCCAACGCAGTCAACAAACCCATGTTTGCCTGAAACTCAGGCACATACAGCACGTGTCTCAATCCCATCTCCTCAATGGAAGCTCTATCCTGAAACGACAACTCTGGTCGCAACCTCTGTGTGGACGAGAATCTCTCCCGTGACTCCAACATAGGCAAATACTCCTGCAGTCAAACAATCAAATCATGTTAGTCATAGTGGCATTCACTGTTTATCACAAAATGCTACTCGCTATCTAAATGCACATAGCTATTTATCCTAGTGACACTCACTGTTCATCACAAAGTGTTGCTATCTATCCTAGTAGTACTCCCTGTTCATCACAAAGTACTACGTGTGTGACGCTCACTGTTCATCACAAAGTGTTACTCACATTTGCACTCCCTGTTCATCACAAAGTGCTGCTCATATTTTAGTACTCCCTGTTCATCACAAAGTACTCTATCTTGGTACTCACTGTTCATCACAAAGTGCCTTGATCTATCTTAGTCTTCCCTAGAGGACCTTCTTGAGTGTATCCTCTCAGCAGCTTATCCAATCGACAGCGTATGTTCATCACAGAACTGCCGATTTGACCTGGAAGACACAAATTCACATTTTTGAACGCAAATGCGCTTACATGACATAAACGCACATTTATTATATTACCTAGCATGCATTAATGACAACAATAAATGCATCAAAGTACGAGGAGGTTTTGTGGTACTTACTGGCTCTCCTACCTCTGTTGGCCTCTGGAATCGGTGAACGCGGTCAAATCTATGAACCAAAGCCATCGCTGCTGACTGCTCCTGCTCTATTTTCGCTCTGCAATATGCTCTTGTGAATGTGTAGATGACAATGAGGATGTATTTTCCCCCGTGGTCTATCTTATAGACTAATCCTAGCCCTCGCTTTCGTTTCCCGAGTCAGTCTTCTTTATCCCGTGACTTTGTCACCTTATCCGATCAGTCCATTCTAGCCTTTCTTTCTTATCGAGAGATTGTCTGCAATCTTTTCAAACATTTTCATCCAATCTCTCGAGGGGGCATATCATTCCCATTCTAGGGCAACTCTGTATCAGTTCATCTTATCTTCTTTGAAACAACGCGACAAGCCACATTGTCTCAAAGAGGGGCAAAATGTAGACACCTAAAATTGTCCAGTCTAATTAAATAAATATTTTATTTATTTAATTATCTAAGCCTAATTCTTCTATTAATTAAATAAATCTTTATTTATTTAATTAATTCATTTATCCTCTTCTAGCCTTATTTCTCATTTAAATAAATACATTTATTTATTTAAATTATCCTTTTCCTAAATTAAATAAATATTTTATTTATTTAATTGTCCTACTTCTTCTATTAATTAAATAAATCTTTATTTATTTAATTAATTCATTATCTTTTTCTACACATGACACATGTCATTCATCTCTTAATTCCTACACTACCTACCTCTTTCATTATTTTGGTATTTCTTATACCTACCCTCTAATCCTAGCCGACCTCTCTTTTTACACCTCTCAATCTTAACCCTCCATTTCATATTGTGTCTTCTATTTAAGAAGATGCCTCCTTCATTGTCAAACCCTAATGACTAATGACTGATTTTGGAGTACTTAGCTACATTACGATCCTACTTGCAACCACATTCCGTTCTTTGTTGAGCTCTTGTGCATATAAAAATCTGAGAGCAAATATATCAAGCAAGATCAATGGAGATAGGAAGAATGGAGATCAAAACCCTATTGGACATGTGATGGTATAATCTTTGTGATTTTTGAGTTATTTGCATTGTCTTAGGTAATCTTCATATGTTATGGTGGATCTTTGTTCATTGTTAGGCTAGGGTTTAGTGGTTGGATTCATTTAGCCTTTCAATATTGTTATTATTGTTATCCATTTTCACCATACACATTTATAATATTAATTATTCTCCCCTTTATTGTCCTTGAGTGAATCACATGAGTAGGGTGGGGGCATTACAAGTTAGTTGTTTGACAACATGATAAGGGTAAGAAAAAACAACATAAAGAAATATCTAAAATGCAAAAATTTACAAATTTTAATTACCTAAAAGTTATAACAAAAGTTGTGGAGATTTAAATTTTTTTGTTGGAGATGGCCATGAATTTTAAGGGAATACGGATTGGAGCCACTCCCATTGTTAATGGATAACATTTTTCAAATATAATTTTAAGGCCAAGCTCAATCCAAAATCTATTTGAGATTATCAGAAATGCATAAAAATTAGCTAGCTACTTTGTAGGGAGCACTTACTCCTCAAATGCTTCATAATCATTCAAAGCAACCTTAACTGAACTTTACTGGCTTGAGATAAAATTTGTGTTTAAGCTTCACGAGCCTCCTAAATCAACCACAATATGCAGAGGATTGAACAAGCTAATCATGCCCTCAAAACGCCTTCACTTACTGAGGAGAGTAGGATACAGCCACACATTAAAAATATTATTTGTTTTATAAATTTACCCAAAAATGTCACAGCCCACCTGAACTGTACTGACTTGGAACAAAACTCATGCTTAAAGCATCATGAAGCTCCCAAAGCAACTGCAATGTCCAAAGTATTGAACAAGTGAAGCATGGCCTTAAAATGCTTCACTTACCGAGGAGGAGAGAATAAAATACAGCTACACAGTTAAAAATAAATAAAAATTTCTATATAAATCTACCCATAAATATTACAGCCCACCTACTCATGCAGAGAAGGCATAAATGGAACATTTAGTTTAGGTCTAAGTTCCATTGGGAAAGCTCTTTAAGCCAATGACCTAAACCACCGCAGCATTTGTTGGAGACTTTTGTCTAAGACCTCTGATCTTTTCTCCAATCCTGAGAAAACATAATTTCATCTTTTAATTTTTGCCAACATGTCTTAGCATAATTTATCACTGATAATTCTACGCAATTATTAACCAAAAAAGCTCACCAATGTCAGCAGCCACTCGATGTGCACACATTATTCCTGAGAAAGCAACAGCTATAACTCCTTGCCCAGGAAAACAGCTATCCCCAACACAATATAATCCATCTACAGCCTGTAACATAGGATCACAAACGGAGGTTACAGATGACCAAAGACCATCATATTTAGAAGCTAAAACATCAAATACAAAATATGCCTTCTCTAACTTAAGATTCCCTTCAAATTTAGATGTAACTATACATAACCCTGATTAAACCCCCTACACAATTCTCCATGCTTCAGTAATCCTCCCCAGTTAAAAAAGTTTAAATCTAATACCGTTGTGTTAAATGGCATCCCAAGCAGCCCTTTTGGACTTTGACGAGGTATAGGTCCATAAGTTCCATCCTCACGAGCAAGGAAACGTCTATGTGTCTTAGGTGTACCAACCTGATAACATTATAAACATGATAAGATAAGTGGAAGACATCCTTACAAAATATCAATAGACAGTTCATGGGATGGATAATAAGGAAAATGTGGGCTTCACGTTCAATATTCCATGACATTAGAGCTTCTATGAACTACATGAAAATATATACAGCAAAGAAAGGTCAACAAAATGTGTCAGCCCAGACATTGAGACTAATTCGTATGCATAATTAACAGTAACATTATTAATGATAACCTTCACTTCAAGAATATAAATCATTCTAAACTGATAATCTTTCAACGCTTATTCACAACGCATGCAAGGTTTAAAAGACTGGAATTATCTCTGTTAATTTTGTGTCTTGTGTTCCTTTTGTACTGCTGCTGATTCTTTGCTGTTCTTTGGTTTTGGGCTGGTCAGGTGACCAGTTTTGTTGTTTTTGCGTGTGTCTCTATTCTGTTACGGTTATTTTTTTGTAAATGAATTTAGGACCCTCCCCTGCTTAATCAATCAAAAACACATGCAACGTTTAAAATTGTTTTTGGCTATCGCATTCAGGTGAAACAAAGAAAGTATCTGAGTGTAAATGATTTGATAAGTACTGAAAATTGGGATAACAAATCATGTTTGAATCAAGATTCCAAAAACCTCTCTACAAGAAAGGAACACAAGAACAAAAAACTACCTGAAAAGAGACTATAAAGCTCCCAATATGACTGGTGTCCAACTTAGTTCAGTTACAGACCATGAAAACAAATGCAAAGTTTTTGACTACAGATAAAAAACATATATTCCAGTCATTGGAAATGAAATCTTAATGCAGTTATATAAGCCCTCGTAATGCTAAACAAACACCTTGTAATTGTTTCATACTAGCATTTTTCTTTATTTGCACCTGCAAGCAAATGACTTTGAATTTATTCAGAACGATTGGATGGCAAGGAGTCATGTCTGTATGTACCCACCAGAAATGAATTAGAGAGGATATTTTGGGTTTGAAGACAATGAATGATTTATGATGAAGTCTCTCAACTCTTTCCCTCATAAACCGTGAAGATGGAAACAGTATGTGAATGACATCATCTTATGGTGGCAACATGAAAGGGATAGTCTTAAGGCTTTACATGCCCATCTAAATAACATGTGTAACATTCAGTTTACCATGGAATAATCCAATGGAGCATTGCCTCCCTTCCCTGGATATCTGTTAAAATGCAAACATAATGGTTCTCTGGCTAAGCAAGTATACAAGCAGGTGTCTCATACAGACCTTTATTTGCAGGCTTCTTCCCATCCAGCTAACAAGTCAGGGGTCCTCAAAACCCTTGTCACCAGAGTTTTAAATATTTCAGATTAGGAATATTCTAGTGAGATATGCACTTACCCAAGATATTCGAGTCAAATAGCTATAGGGATAGAAACATTGCCAAGGTATTTCAGAGCACAAGGAGATTCGATTCAGAGAACATTAGTGCTGATGTGTTTTTTATGCACATGCAAACACAGAATAAAATACCCAAAAGTATCTTAACCTCTCTTAAATAAAATCTCTCAAATGCTGAAGATTAGCTTGAGAATCACTTGAGAAGACTCCAAAGTTCATGAATGTAGGTCACTACATGTGGATAAGCTCAGATGGTCGATGTGATTATGCTGGAATCACAAGGGGGCTTACGTTTGAATGCCTGAATGCTTGAATCGCTAGAACTTGATCATCTGATATTTCAATCTTGTGATGCTTTTTGTCCTAAACTAACTTGAATTGAAAAAAAAAGGGCAAAAAGAAAGGGTTGAGAGAGTCTATTCTAAGACCTAGAATGTAAGAAGATGGATGAATGATTAGATAGAATCCTACTGGGCAAGGTCTCACCATCAAACTGAACAATTTGACACAAGCTCAGTGCAATCTTCTAAGGACATTTCAAAGATGTTCAAATCATTACCATCAAACATTGCTCACCATTCAAGTTAACGCATAAACAATGGATGCATAACAATTTGAATTTAAGCTCATGTCACTCCAGTTGACCATGCAAGGCACACTTACAATCAGCAAGAGACTAGTGGTATGGACTAGGCGGATTCCTCATGAATACATTCAACAAATTCCTTCATTCAATCTAATTTATTTATCATCTAACATAAAGATCCAACAAGAAACCATGCACATTGTAAAGAAACAACACACTTCACCATAATTTCAATGAAAATGGAGTTCATTTACAACTTAGGCAACAATTTCTACCTTCTCCTCCTACTCTACTCTAATTGCTATTCTATTCTCCAAAACTATATATCCTTCTATTGCTATTAACTATTAGCTAACTATTAACTATCCACTATTAACCTTTACAAATGAGAGATTTGAGCCTTTTATAATGCTCTCAATACAATTCAATGGCTCAGATCCATTTGAAATCAATGGCCAAGATTTTATAATGAAAACCCTAATTAGGGTTTGTTACAACAAACTTAGTTCTGGCCAATGAAATAATCACAACACTTTAACATAACCAATAGATGATAAGGGTAGGTGCCTCGAAGTTTGTGCCATCACGGGTGAGTCAGGTACATTGAATCAAGACGTGCTGATGTGGAACTTCTTTGATTGGTGAGTGGTGATTGGGACAATGACTAGGATTCCACCTTTATCTTGCACTTGTTGGCTTGATAGATCATCATGAAGAAAAATTTCTTGCTACTTGTTGTGACATTTTCACACATTGCCCCATTGCAAATAGGGACCCTTGCTTTTTTGCTTTTTAGGGTTTGTTTTTTGGTCTTTTAGGGTTTTGTTAGTTAGCCTTTGCATTTTGAGTGCTGTCGGGGAGATCAATAGGATAGCAAGTCCTGCTGGAGTGAAGTCCTGATCCTGAAATTTGGCTAAGTCTGGAATGTCCTGATCCTGAAATTTGACTAAGTTTGGAAACTGAAAAACCTCAAAAAACTAGATTTTGCAATATAACTCCTGGAGGTCTGAAACCACTCTCAAACATCCTGATAGAGAGTTCAAAAAGTCAAATTTCGCTCCTGTCCTTCATTGAGGATCCAGAGCGAATTTCGCTCCTGTCCCTCTCCCAAGGACCAAGGCGAAGCGCTCTTGTCCCTCACCAAGGGTCCAGGGCGAAAAGGCTTATTTGAGTCATTCCTGGCCTTGTTTGGTCAGATTGAAACATCAAAGGCATGGTGAAGGATGAAATGAGCATGATAGAGCATTCAGACTTGATCAAAGACAATGAAATGATGGAGTTTTTTGCCTAGAAGGTCAAATTCGCTCCTGTCCCTCACTGAAGGACCAGAGCGATTTTCTTTATATGCACAATTTCAAACCTTTTTTGGACATTAACTTTTATTCATAGCATTAAGTAAGGTGAAATCTTCCCTAGCAAAGGAAATTTGAGATGAAAATTGTAAAGATTTGGCCTAGAGGGCAAAAATCGCTCCTGTCCCTCATTGAAGGACCGGAGCTTGATTTTCAAATTTGCACTGTTCTTGCAGGATCAGGACAATTTTATGATTGGAAGAGATCAAGGAGGGCATGTTTTGTCCATTGAATATAATTTAAACAGTCTACAAAGGAGTAAATCAACCCAAATGACAAAAAGTGCTCCCGTCCCTCACTGAAGGACCGTGCCACTTTTTCAAGTTTCTCCTATTTGTTTGATATTTTATGGCAAAACTTGACTTGGATGGGAAGGACGAAGGATGTTTTATGCCTTGGATGCAATTAAGAGATTTAAAGAACAAAAGGGTACGCCAAGATGTCAAAAGTGCTCCCGTCCCTCACTGAAGGACCGTCCCACTTTTCCAAAAGTGCTCCCGTCCCTCACTGAAGGACCGTCCCTCTTTTCTAAAAATACAAATTTCTTGCAAAGGCAAGGCAAGTTGCGTGATTGAAATGAATGAAAGAGGGCAAGATTCATCCATTGAAGATAATTTGGAAGACTAGCAAAGGACGAATTGGCTTAAAAATGAAAAAGTGCTCCCGTCCCTCACTGAAGGACCGGAGCTTGAATTCCGAATTTGCATTATCCTCGCAAGATTTAAATAATTTCGCGATTTGAGGAGGACAAGGGAAGTATGTTTTGCTCGTTGAATATAACTTAAGTGGCTTACAAAGGAGAAAATCGACCCAAGTTGCAATAGGCGCTCCTGTCCCTCTCCCAGGGACTAGGGCGATTTTTATAGGAAGCTCCTGTCCCTCTCCAAGGGACCAGAGCGATTTTCTCACAAGACAAATTTCTGGCAAAGGTAAAACAAGTTTCATGTTTGAGATGAATGAAGGGAGGCATAATCGGTCCATTGAAGATAATTTTGAAAATTAGCAAAACATAAGTGAGCTCATAATTGCCAAGGCGCTCCTGTCCCTCTCCAAGGGACCAGAGCGAAGTTATCAACATTCATTATTTTTTGCCTTATTTTAGCAAATCGCACTAGATGCCAAGTTCGCTAAAAAGCTTCGAAATATTTTAAAAATTTTAATTAAATTGGCATTTAATGAAAAACGCATAGCATTTAATAATTAATTTTAAGCCTTGGAAAATCGTTTTTTATTAATTGAGGCATTTGAAATTAATTATTATTAAATTAAAATTAAAAGATGAAGCGCTTGAGGTATTATTTTTATTCATTTTATCAAGTCGGCCTCTTCTTTTTTTTTTTTCTTTTTTTTTTTTGGCCTTTATTTGCAAGGTCGGCCTCATGGGTAAGTGGAAGGTGAGCGCTCTATATATTGGAGGTGTTTTTTCACAATTCAAATCATTCTTGCATTATCTCTCATGCGAACTTGAAGAGCAATTTGAAGAGGGCGAAATTCATCTTGAAGGCTATTGGAGAGGAGAATTTCTTGCTAGATTGGAGGATAATTTCCAGATTTTTGAAGACATTTGAAGGCGAATTTCCAGATCTTGAAGAAGCTAAAGGTGGTGGAGTTGATGCTTGTGAAGACTAAAGGGGGCGCATTTTGCTAAAGGGAGTCTTGATCTACATTTTGCCTAGCGAATTCTCCTATTTTTGCATCATTTTTTAGAATTAATTCCCAAGTGGAGGTGTCAAGATGGCGACTCCCAAGCTCGAGAGATCTACAAGTCGGAAGACTCTCCTCAAGGAAAATCAAGCCAGATCAAGGACGATCAAGCAAGGACAAGGGCGACCTCCTCCAGCCTAGCATCGACAAGGACGACCTTCTTTGGACTAACGTCATCAAGGGCGACTTCTCCAATCCAGTATTCCAAGGCGAGGTACATCAATCATCCTGCACATCGAGGACACAAGAAGTTAGAACAAGGGTTCGTTGAAGAAGCAGATAGTTCCAGATGAATTAATTAAAGCTAGCTTCTCAACAACATCAAGTTGAATATCTACCAAGTTACAAGTGTCAGACGAGGTGGCATCCTAGTCATCACTTCTCCAGTCAGTGTGGTCCACCTCAGCATTTCCAGATTCAATCTACCTAACTCATGGAAGGTGGCACAAACTCCGATGTACCTACCCCGGCTATTCATTGGTGGAATTTTCCAGAGAGGACATGTGTCCAAGCAATACAATTTTATCATTGGTCAAGCATTAAATGTTATGTAATGGTTGTAACAAACCCTAATTAGGGTTTTCATTATTGAATCTTGGCCATTGATCTCGAATTGATCTAAGCCATCAAATTGTATTGAGGGCACTATATAAGCCCTGGCATTTCATTTTGTAAAGGCAATAGTTAGAATAGTTAGGAATAGTTGGAAGCAGTTAGAAGCTAGTTGATAGAATAGCAATTAAAATAGAGTAGAGAGAGAAGGCAAAGATTGTTGCCAAGATGTTGTTGTAAAAGACTTGTAACTTCATTGAAGAAATGGTGAAATTTATGGGTCGATTCGACAATTTGCGTGGTCTCTATACTTCTCGTATTTGATTTCATGTTATTAGATGAGTGGAAGAAATGTGCTTGATTGATGGTGAAATTCGTATATCCATACTACTAGCAGTTTGTTGATTGCAGACTTGCCTTGTGTAGTCAACTGGAATCATTCAGCTTAAGCTTAACTTCAGTTGTCGCTTCTTCATTGATATGCATCAACCTGATGGTGTCTATGCCTGTAGTGATGATTTGAACATCATAAAGCTTTCCTTCGAAGATCGCACTAACCTTGTGGAGATGTTCCTGTGATGTCAAAACAAGACTTAGTTAGAATTTCATCAAAGATCAATCATTGCTCCTACATTCCTTAGTATTAGGATTAGATTCTCTCCTCGCCCTCGTCTTTTTTCCTTTTTTCAAGTCAAAGCTAGTAAGATCTTGTGTTCCAGCAAATATTCAAAGCAAATTAGACATTCAATCATCAAATGTAAGTCCCCTTGTGATTCCAGCAAATCACATCATACCACAGAGAGCTTATCCACACGTAGAGACCCTACATCGAAGAACCTTGGAGTCATCCTGATTGATCCTTTTTCGCGATATCTTCAGCAATCAGAGGCTTTACTCAAGAGAGGATAAGGTACCTTTAGGTATTTTATTCTGTGTTTGATAGTGTACAAAATACACGTCAACACTACTCAACATTATCCAGCTTTCGCGATGATAATGATGATCTTCTAACTTTGATTAACTCTTCTGAAAGTATGTTCTTGAATGCTTCAATCATGGAGGTGCAAGGTATAGATATTGTCTTCCTCTTAATTTTGAAGTATCGGTGTGCCTTAGAACGAACTTTTGATGTCACCACTGTCTCTCTCCTTCGGAATTCCTTCTCTTGTGACTCCCTTCATGTCATTGATGTCGTAGATCATGTCTTTGTGTAAGTGAATGCTTCTTGTGTGATCTCCTTATTTCTTTCTTCATCTCCTGCAAAACAAACAAGCGAGTATCAAGTACACTTGATATATAGATTTAATAAGAGCATATGAAGAGAATTCGCCCTCATGAGGGGACACTTGAAGTTGTTTTTTTCACTCTTAAAGAGGAGCTCTTGAAGTTTACTCCACCCTTGATGTTCATTAAGTTGCCCTTGTCTTTTGAACTTGCTCTCCTCCATTTTCTTGAACTTCACTCATACCTTTGGATTCTTGAACTTCACTCAATTCCCTCCATACATGAAGTTTGCTCATGTTATTGAATTCATGAAGTTGAGATTCGCTCATATAGGTTTGATCATGAAGATCGCTCATATAGGTGTGCACATGAAGTATGTGAAAATCACAACTCGTGAAGCTTACTTGTCTTGCTCAACTCATGAAGTTCACTCCAATCTTCCAAATCATGAAGTTTGGCCTTGTGATGTTGAAAATCTTTCATGTAAGTTTAAATATGAGGATGAAAATCACTCCAAGTGGCGTGCATGTGAAGTTCGTTTGTCTCACCTTGCTTATTAAGTTCGCTCCAATTTTCAAACTCATGAAGTTCATTTCAAATTCTCAACTTATGAAGTTCGCACTTGATTTCTAACTCGCGAAGTTTGCTTGTGTGAAATTCACTCCAAATATCTCAAACATGAAGTTTGCTCCAAATGTGCAAGTCATGAAGTTCGCTCCAAATTGTCAACTCATGAAGTCGCTCCAAATCTTTCAAACATGAAGTTCGCCCCAAATTCTTAACTCGGGAAGTCACTCCAAATGTTGAGTTCATGAAATTTGTTTTCAAATTGAATCAATTCAAGGTTAAATGCTATCAATCATCCTTCATTCCTCTACTCTCAATTTCACTCATGTAGGCTTGAAGGTGAAGTTCGCTCCAAATTCCCAGTTCATGAAGTTCGCTCCAAATTCCCAGTTCATGAAGTTCACTCCAATTTGCCAGTTCATGAAGTTCGCTTCAAATTGTAAACTCATGAAATTCAAGTTCGCTCCAATTTGCCAATTCATGAAGTTTGCTTCAAATTGTAAACTAATGAAATTCAAGTTCACTCAAAATCCTCAAGTCATGAAGTTCGCTCCAAAAAGTGAAGTCATGAAGTTCGCTCCAAAATTGCAACTCATGAAGTTCGCTCCAAAAGTGCAAGTCATGAAGTTCGCTCCAAAAGTGCAACTTATGAAGTTCGCTGATGTGAAATGATCCCTGAAGTTTTCTTCAAAGTAGACGTTTTCAAACCTCTTTCATTTCTCCATCATGAAATTCGCTCAGGCTCCTTCAAAGGTGGAGTCCCTCCAAATTCTCAACTCCTGAAGTTCGCTCCAAATGCTCAAGTCATGAAGTTCGCTCCAAATTGTTAAGTCATGAAGTTCGCTCTCCTGACCTTGAGGGTGAAGTCTCTCCTAAGGTTGAGCTTATGAAGTGGATTCCAAATCAAAACTAAACTCTCCCTTGCTCTCTTTAACTTACTTTCTCAACTTCAATGCATGATAACTTGCTCAAGATGAGATCTTAGAGTGAATTTCCGCTTTGTGGGAGAAGTGTAAGAAACTCACTGCACAAGGAGTGTTCATGAAGTGAAGTGAAGTTCCTTTAAGAGTACTTGAAGTGACCCTCTAACTAGCAATCTTTCTTCACTCGTGATTGACTCTCATGATATCTAGACTTTACAAACTTACTTACTTCACACTCATGCAAGACTATTCACCTGACTCCTGGCCTCCTGACCTTATATTCCCCTTCAAATGCAAAGGCTAATAGCTAAAGACTCAAACACTACCTAGAAAGCAAAAAAAGTGGGGTTCTGTTGACGTGTATTTTGTACACAATCATACACAGAATAAAATACCGACAGGCATCTTATCCTCTCTTGAGAAAATAGTCTCTAACTGCTGAAGATCTGCAAAAAGGATCAGTTAGATGGACTCCAAGGTTCTTTTAGTGGGGTCTCCACGTGTGGACAAGCTTTTAGTGGTATGATGTGATTTGCTGTTTCCTTCAAGGCTTCTTACGGATTCAATGGTTCGAAGATTTCACTAATCTAAAAAGAACTTTCAAAAAAAGGAAAAAGGACAGGGTTTAAGTAAATCTAATCTAGCCTAACCCTAGGAACGACTTAGCATGAATGAGATTTGGCAAGACTCAACCAATTTCAATTTCGCCATAAGACAACAACTCAACTGAAATTAGTGCGATCTTCTAAGGTAATAATGGTGTTCAATGCATCAAAGACCAAGGACACTACTACGAAGGTACATATCCTAGATGCGAAAATGCTTGAAGGTTAAGGACTCAAAGTGTTTTCCAGTCGACCACGCAAGGCGTTCCTACAATCAGCAAGAAGCTAGTGGTTTGGATTGCGAATCCTACCAAATATCAAATCTCACACTTAGTCTTTCTAATTAACAAACTACTTTGATTGAGCGTGATTCAAGTACATCCAACAACCATGAAGATAACTCAAGAAACTTGCAACAAAACACCATAACTTCAATATTTTATTGATTTCCAAGTCATCATATACAACAATTGCTTGAATTTCTCTCTTCAAGACTCAATCTTGCTACAAAATAAAAATTGCTTACAATTTTAATCTCTCTATTTCACTCTTAACTCTATTCTCTATTAACTGACTATTATCTTACAGATGAAAAATGGGGGTATAAATAGCATCCCCAATTACAATGAAAGGTCCAGATTGAAAGTAAATCAACGGACAAGATCATGACATCTAAACCCTAATTAGGGTTTGTTACAAATGACCTCCTTTTTACTGAACAATATTAAATACATAGCCAAATATTAAATTTGGCACAAAAATCTAGGAGGTATCAACCAATGAGAAATAAGATGTCATGTCATCTGTAACAACCTTTCATCTAGAATCTTATTCCCTTTCCAATTTTCCTTCTTAGCATATGCAATGAATTTTGTCACGATTCCTTCGATTTCTGTGATTGGAATCTCGGGAAGATTCTTGATACTCTCTTCTAAGTGGATAACCTGATCAAATGCATCTAGAAGAGCTGTGTCCCAAGTAGGTTCAAGTTCCTTTGTTCTATCAATCAGGAGCATGGTGGCATACATTTGATCATACTGCTCATCTGTAACATCTGCGTCCTTGCGAAAGATGATCTTGATTCTATCCTCAAATTCTTGTAAATCCACATCTGTCTCGACCTCGATCCTTCTGCCAAGAATGGTACGAAGTACCTCAAATACTCTGTCCTGGATCGGATTGATCACCTCCTCAACTTGACCACATCTAACACTGATGTCCTCAAAGAGAACACTCTTTATATGGAGTAAGGTTGACCACTGAAACAAACTATGAGAATCACCTTCTAAGATCCTCTCTTGTGCTAAAATTCTTCTAGATGTATGTCTTATAACTTTCAAGACAGGGATGACAACGTCCTTGGTATGGGCAAATGCAGCTACTGTTGCCATCAATCTGTGGATTATCTCAAGAACTTGGATAGCCTGGTGGGTGATCTTCGACATCCTTGTAATAAACTCAATGGCCACCGTGTGAGATCTATCCATCCAATTACATGTACGCTGGACCATATTCCTGAATCTTTCTGCTTCATTGATTGATTGAAGGGGCAATGCCTGCAATGGTGATCTAACTGGATCCTGACGTCCCAAAGGTTCATTGATGTGACTGAAATATGTCCTCCATGCACCGACCTCTTTCTCAAGCTTTCTATTCTTTTCTACTTCTTCTCTAAACTTATCCTTCAATGCCTCAAATGTGTCGGTGGCATCATCTAAAGTCTGCTCTGCTGTGGATGGTCCTAACTCAATAGTCTGTATATGATAGTCCTCTGCTAGGATCTCACCCTCATATTTGTCTGCCGCCGGTGTAGCTATCTGCAGTTTTCTAGATCCAGTCTCATCTCGAATCATCTTGGACATCTTTGTAGCCTTCTTCTTCTCTGTTGTCATATGTGAACGTCCAACAAGGCTCTCTAGATCGATTGCACTGTCCTCGTCCTCAATTACGATCACCTTAGTCAATCTTTCCTTCAACCAATCTGGGATATTTGATCTTGTCTCTTGAACTTGAATTTCTTTGTGTACTACTTCTTCTTGTCTGGGAGGAGATGTTACTTCATTATCATTATCTAAATCATAGTCTTGGAGAGATCCATCGGATGAAACATGTTGTGCCTGTTCTTCCTCCTGTCTGTCATTCTGTACCATCGATTCCATGGATTCTTCCACTCGAACTGTTCTATCTTCTGGCCTGGAAGAAGTACCTGGTGTTTGATCTTTGTTAGCACCTTGCTTTTTCTTGGAAGGCTCTTTCTTTTCTGATCTTTCCTTTCTCTTTGAACCTCTCGGATGGAGATTGCCCTCACTGGCACATCGAAGGTTACCTTCACCTGAATTCCTAGGATTAGGATTGCCTTCACTAACACTGGCTCCACCTTCGGCTGGCTTTTCTTCCAAAGTAAAAGACATGGCTATGCCTTGTTCTCTCAACTTCTGGTGCTGAACGTCTACCCATCTGCGAGTACAAGACAAGACTGGTGCCATCAAATCATCTAAATCCACGGCTTCGGGCTCATTCCAATTCAAACTTATTGTTTTGCTCTCTCTATCATATGAAGATTGGATGTGCCTGCCGTTGTCCTGAGCTTGGTCGGCTACTCTGTAAATCTTACATTTCCTGATGAAATCTAAAGGCAATCTAGAATGTATCTTGCGTTTCACTTCAAGATCATCTAGGAGATTCATCATAAAATCTTCAATCTGGTACTCATGTCTAAATCTTCTACCGACTGTCTCCTCTAAATGTCCATGAGGATCAAAACTATTCCTCCAAGCAAAAGATGAAAAAGGATACAAGGCTAACTCCCTCTCTGCGTCATCCATGGCTGAGACATTGGGACATACCTCAACTGAATTACCCAAAATAATAGGTACCTGAACTCCATTCTGATGTCTGTGTCTGAATGCCTTCACATATGCTGCCAACTGCCTTGTTACTTCAAGTAACACAATTCTATCTGTCGGGTATCTTGGCAACATGTATGGGGGTAAAGGACATCCATACACTCTAATGTAAGTGAACTTGGGAAACTGAATGAACCAAGCACCGTACCTCTTGATTAACTCCTGGGCATCCTGAGATAATCTGTTGTGAATCCCTCCTTGCAACGTCCTGGTGATGTTCATCGTGAAAGTATCATTGATTAACTTGTAGTTCTTCCCTGGTGGATGATGCAAGTAGGTATAGGATTCACAAACTCTGACCTCGCCGGGTCCTCTTCCAATCACTCCTCTGTGAGGTAGTCCTGCGTACTCAACGCTCCTGATTAAGGCATAGATGACGTATGAACTCATGTGGAAGGACTTAGTAGCCCTGAGTCTTCTCAACTGTACGTCTAAGCAATGGCTAATTATCCTAGCCCAATGTATTGTACCCTTTCCTTGAACAATCACCTGGATGAAGTAAAACATCCATTTCTCAAAATAGAAGGCATGAGGTGCTCCTGTAACTCTGTTGAGCATGGTAATCAAATCTCTGTACTCCTCTTGGAAATCAATCCGGTGTGGTGTGTTCGGTACTTTGCTCAGACGGGGACGACTCTTAAGTAGCCAGTTCTTGTTGATTATGCTTAGGCAAGCATCTGGATCATCATCGTACACTGATCTGGCTCCTTCAATGCTCTTGTATATCATGTCCCTGTGCTCTGGAAGATGGAAGGCTTCACTTATGGCCTCCTCTGAAAGGTACGCCAAAGTGTTTCCCTCATTGGACACAATTGTCCTGGACTGTGGATTGTAATGACGGGCACACTCGATCATCAACTCGTGGCACTGAATAGCTGGAGGAAAACCGGCCGCCTTGATAATGCCACTCTCTATTATTCTCCGGGCGACAGGTGATGGCTTGCCGATGTAAGGGACCTCTCGGAACTTCTTCGTGCTAAAGTTCCCCAAGTTTGTATCTCCAATGTTGCTCCACTTGGACACGATCTTGGTCTCCACTTCTTCGGTCTTCTGATCTTCTTTCATGAGAGCCGAGCGACTGGTGGATGCTCCTGCCTTTGGGGTCGCCATACCTACACAACATTTCATTATAAGAAATAGATTTTGCAATAAATAACGTGGATAAGAGAGATAGATTTCAGGAAACCTCATGATAAGTCCCTAGAGTTATCATTTCCTAAAATACAACGATTGAGCTAAGAGATTTAAAATTCAAAAATTGAAATATGACGATGAATGAATAAAACAATAATAATTAAATCGCCATACCTCGATAGAGAGCTAACTCTAGAATGCAAAAACAAAATTTGCCTAGGCAAAATTGAGGTATAAAGATAATCTTCAATATGATCCCCTCAAATTTGATTTCGCCACCTCTGGAGAGAATGTGATCTTCAAATTCGCACAAATAAATCTCCAAGTCCTTAGCAAATTCGCCTTAGGCGTGGTCTTGGATAGATCTTCAAATTCGCTCTTGGTGTGGTCTTCGAATTCGCACCACCTTTGATCTTCAATGCAATTCGCACCTCTTCAAACACACTTCGCACGCCTCACACCACCTTGGGAATGTCTACGCCACCATGGTTTGAAGTCGCACCACCTTTGGAATGTCTAAGCGCGCCACCCTTGGTCTTCAATTGAAATCGCACCACCTTTGGAATGTCTTCGCCACCTTGGATAAATAAAACTCGCACTATATTCGCCTCTTGTCAACTCGCATGAAGGAAGGTAAAATAATGATGTAGAAAATGATAATTCTACCCCCCTTATATAGCGCTTGCATCCTTTACCCCTTAGGCCGACTTAATAAAAATAAAACCATTTTTTAAATGATTTGCAATGACATAACAAGGCCGACCTCCATATATGAGCGCTCAAATCGATTTTTTATTAATTAAATAATTAATTACTAATGCCTTGCGTTTTTTAATTGCAAATTTCGATTTTTAAATAAGGCAAAAATAATTAATAAATGTTAACGCCATATTAAATGCCAATGGATTTTCAATTTTTTAAATTGATTTAGCATTTAAAGAAAATTTGAATTGTTTAATTTGGCACCAAAAAATATGTAAATAGAGGGACGTACCTCATCGCTCTGGTCCCTTGGAGAGGGACAGGAGCGATTCACCATCTTTGGCATGATTCTTGCGTTTTCGACGTTTAACTCCTTCATTTCCACGTCCCAAATCAATCATCTGGTGGTCTTTCGAACTTGAATTTCTTTTCTTGTGCGAGCAAATGCATCCCATGACCATTATCGCCCTGGTCCCTTGGAGAGGGACAGGAGCGATCTCCATGTTTTTGCTTGAAATTCTTCATTTTGGTACGATCCTTTCCTTGTATCATCTTCCAGATGCCATTTAGAACCTTGTGCGTCCTTGTCTTAACGTGATTTTCAAAAATATCATGTGTTTTGTCTAACATCGCCCTTGTCCCTTGGAGAGGGACAGGAGCGATCTCCATGTCTTTATGTTCATCTTGTATCTTTGACCTTCGTACCTCCATTGTAAGGCGAACAATATCATTGCTTATGTCCTTTGCGCTTATTCCCATTTGTCTTCATCATATGTTTGGACGAATTAAAGGGACCATCGCCCTTGTCCCTTGGAGAGGGACAGGAGCGGTCCATTATTTCTCCTTGATCTTGGCGACTTTTAAACTTCGATCCTCTTTGCAATGTCCTCCAAATGTCGTCCTTCGCACTTCCTAACCTCGCCTCGCCTTGATCTTTGAAGGAACGGGAGTGTTTTAATAGCATCGCCTTGGTCCTTGTCCAAAGGACAGGAGCGATATGAGACTTTTACCTTGATTAGCAACGTTTGGACGTTTAAAACTCTTGCAAATTATCTTCAAACGATGTCCTGGAGCATATGTAACCTTGTGTATCTTTGTCTTTACGTAAATCTTGCATGGATTAATCTAATATATCAATATCGCTCTAGTCCCTTCCTGAGGGACAGGAGCGAAGTTCATCATAATATGCTTGTTCTTGTTTGTACCAACTTGCAATTATCTTCATTGCGTGGAATGATGTCCTTTCGATCCTCTTGGTAACTTAAAACTTGTTTGCCTTTTGAAATTTACGCCATTATGTAGATATCGCTCTGGTCCCTTGGAGAGGGACAGGAGCGATCTAGGTCTTTAGAGTGCAAATCCTTCCATGTGATGACCTTTGCAACGTTGCGCTTGATGGAAATGCCTTGAAATGTCCTCGCCACCCTTCGTCCTGACTTGGATCGGCCTTGAACCTTGGAGGGACGACCTTGAACTTTGGAGGGACGCATCATCACCATTGTATCGCCCTGGTCCCTTGGAGAGGGACAGGAGCGATCCTTCCCTTGTGGCTTTCATCTCACTTTGCCATGCGCTAAGTTTATATTCAACGGATTCGTCCTTCTTCCCTCTATCCGCCCATGCCTTGACATTGTTTGTAATTTTGCAAAAAAGGCAATTATATCAAAAATCGCTCTGGTCCCTTCCTGAGGGACAGGAGCGAACTAGGCATTTAGCACTGGTATGGACGTCCAAAAAATCTTCAAATTATATTCAATGTGCTCATCTCATGTTTTCCCTTGTTTTTGAACGTAAACTTGCCTCGACCCTTGTCTGGATTTTGCAAAATGAAGGAAATCGCTCTGGTCCCTGGGAGAGGGACGAGAGCTACAAGGTACCTCGCCCTGGTCCCTTGGAGAGGGACAGGAGCGATTTAGTCAATATAGGTCATTTTCCTTCGTTTTCTGCATCTCAAATTATATTCATTTGGCAAAGTATCTTCCTTCGGACGTCCTCAAATCATTAAGTTCTCAAAATCTTGCAAGGACAAGGCGAAATTTGAATTGCAGCTCCGGTCCTTCACTGAGGGACAGGGGCGATTTTCCTCCTGGAGACCTTTCTGTGCTCATAAAAATCTTCAATTTATATTCAAATGAAAGACCTCGTCGTTCTCTATCACTTCAAACGTAAAATTTGTCTGGACTCTGCAAGGATGATGAGATATTTGAAAATGAGCTCCCGTCCTTCACTGAGGGACAGGAGCGATTTTGCTCCTACAGGCCAAAATAACAAGATTTTTCACATTTTAACACTTCACGAGGCGAAAACAAATCAATTCCAATGCCCAGGATCAAACTTCAAAAAAGTCAAAATTTGGTCAAAATATTCAATCAGACAAAAATTCACATTGACGGTCAACACTTAGACAAGTTTAAGCTCTGCATGAACATTCCAATTGAAAATTAGACCATTTTGGCGAAATCATTGCATTCAAAATTTGCATTCTAGAAAGGAAAGCTCAAAAGCTCTCAAAAATGACTGGATTTTGGCTTGAAAAGGCAAGATTTAAAACCCTAAGGCTTAGCCCTAAATCCAGACAACTAACGGACTAACAAAACCCTAAAAACGAAAGTGAAAACAAGCGAAAAACAAGCAAAAAGAGGGGGTCCCCATCTGCGATGGGGCGATGTGTGAAATGGTCACAACAGGTTCCCCATTTGCGATGGGGCGATGTGTGAATACCTCACAACAATTAGCTTAGACAACCAATCTTGAGCACTCTATTCATACATCTAAGGGATCTTTGTTATGTACCAAGGAATATAATATTATATTGTCTATAGGTTGATGGAAATGTTGCCATGTGGCATACATGCCTTTAGTTAATTATACTGAGTTATTATTTATATTAGGTAATGCATAGGCCTGCATGTATTTAGTGGTTTACCCCTCAATTATGTTGTTAAGAGGTCTACGTAAAGGAGGTGCATATCATTATTATTGTTTTCAGAAATGATACAATATTATTACATTGTTTCATGATACATAGTACTTATTTATTGGACATAATCCCCTATATTATAGGATATCTCCCATAACCACTCCTTTACATAGACCATAACAAAGCCTCGCAAAAATGAATAAACTCCTAACAAACCTAAACATAATGTGGATGATGTAACATTTCCAACACGCCCCCTTATTACATCATTCCCCAAATAGGGATGGTGGACTAACAACACTTGGTGAAAAAGTTTAGGAGTTCGAAAAAATCACAAGGTAGGAGTAGGGACATACACATCTACTTGTGAAAAATAAATAGTGGAGCTTACCTCACTACACTTCTTCAATAGGATTGACCTTTTTGAAATCCATCCAAAGATAGGGACAAGCACATCCATCCAAAGTCATAAAACAAATTTGGATAGGGACAAGCACTTCTATCCATTATCAGTTATGAAAAGGGACGCATTTCACAACAATTATGATTGGGGATAAACACATCCAATCATATATCACCAAATAAATGGGATTGGGGGCAATCACATTCAATATTGGACACAACCACATCAATCACAAATACAAATAGAATACCACACAACACAAAAAAATTTGGACTATGTCCTTGTTGAGTATGCGACCATCATTATAGATTACTACCACTCATAATCACAAACAATATGAGATAGTTACCCTTGCCACTTGGGAACCAATCTTTGCTTTAGTCATTTTGGCACAAATAGTTTTGTTTGTGCCACTAATACAATTTTGCGGCCTTGTCACTAGTGACTAACAAGAAGACATTGTTTGTCCTCCAAACTCCTATTTCTCCATCCTCCATTAAGTTTTTTACTTAGCAAATTTGGCTTTAAGGCTCAAATTTAGAATCCCCCCCTCAAGATCGACATCATGTACAAATGATACTGCATCCAATTACGATTGAGGGAATTTTTATTTTTATTATTTTTCATCACTTTTGGGTTTTAGCAAATATACTTTGTTGACACAACAATTAACAATTCATGTATTGAAGAAGAAAAAATAGACCTTGTTCTCAACAAAATGATACAACTTTGATTTTGACTTACTTTGTCAATGTACAATATTTTATAGGACTTTTAGACTATGACAAAATATCTTTATAAAAATTCAATAGTCGTTTTGAGACGCTAAACTAACAATAACTAGAAATCAAATTTTAAGAAAGTTTAACTTCAATCTAAAAGTTGTCATTAGACACCCAACCTAGAAAAATAGACTCTAAAAACTAATGTAAATAAAACGAAATCACTAATATAAATGACTTGACTCAATGCTAAACGACTTAACTTCAACTTCTAATATAGTTACGAGCTATAATTTTATTCAACGGGAATGTTTGGAATGTCGGCCTCTCCCTCTAACATCTTGAAAGCCTCCAGCATGTTCAATTTTAATGCCACCATCACAGGCGCACACAAAATACCCACTAAAAGGAATCTCTCCATTGTATCTATAAGCTCATTGTATATCAATAGTGCCTCAATGACCTAGTTTTTGTGCAATACAACCTTCGGCTTTGCACAAGAAAGTGTAGGACCAATCAAAGCAACCTATTGATTTGGATGAGATTGATCCCTTATAGTGACCAAAACCTACGGGATGATGAGCCCTCCTTGTTTACAAAGGATGAGATTGCTGATTTTGAGAAGGATGTGACTATAGCATAAGCTAGGGAGATTGAATTATCATTGGATGGTATTGATGTATCAAAGGAGTCATTGCCATCTAGCAATGGGGTGGAGTCAAAGGCACAATCTTCTAGGCTAACTAGAGAGCCACAACAAAGTGCAAGGACTAGACCCTCTACTACCTAATTTTTCACTAGAATAGGGAAGAGGAAAGTGTAAAACTTATTATTTTCTTAGTTGCCTAGATATGCAATTTATGATGATTTTCAAAGACAATCATCATAAATTCATAGTAGTTAGCAATTAGCTATTCTATTTGGCTTTGTATGATGATGCAATTTTGTACTACATTTGTATTTAAGCTAGGATGTCGGGTTCTTTTGTTTTAGCCCAGGTCTTAAAATGGGTACTGTTTGGGTACGGTTCGGGTACAACTTGGGTTCTTCCTGGGTTCCTGGGTTCTCTGTGGGTCCTTCTGTGAAGAACCCACAGAGAACCCAAACACCCAGGCAATACCAAGGGTCGTACCCAAGTGTAGTTTCATAAATTAAAACCTCAGTTTAACTCTCATAACTTTGTGCTAGCATTTTTTATCAGAATATGCCAGCAAGCAAGCAAGCAATTAAATATCATTTCAGTTGCATTTGTGAGCTATACCTATAAATACAGGGTTAGTCAACTTTATATCAGCATTACTGAGATTTATTTCAGTTGATTTACATTATGCATATGTAGCAGCTGTTTGCTTATGTTTTGTGAGATCACATTCCTTGTGTTGTTAATGATTTGGCATTTCGTAAAATGTTTGAAAAATGAATTTGAACCAACTTCTGCACTTGACACAGATAGAGGTAGTGGCAATCCAATCGGTTGTGGTTCAAATGGAATTGAACCAAATGTTGATATTGACCATGATGCTTCTGATAAAGAACGTGAATATTAAAATAGATTATAATTTGAATTTTCATTGTGTAATGACATTTTGAGACTTGAGTAATTTAATTTTTGCAAATTATGAATGAGGTATCAAAATATTCTATTTTTTGATATTTTTTGGCACTTATGGATTTGTGAGTATCACTCTTCTTATAGTTATACACTGATATAGTTTATATTTTATAAATTTGATGTTTGAACACACACACACACACACACACACACACACACATATATAACCCACGAATCCATACCCATATCTGTATCCGTACCCGAATCAGTAACCTAGTTTTAAGAATCAAATCAAATAGAAAACACTTCCACATGGTTTTTTAAGCAATCAAGTTTTGTTGAGTACTCTTTGAGTCTAAGCTATGAAGTATGCATGGGACAACCTGGTTGTGGTGATCAGTAGCACCATCTCAAAGATAAAGCTCAATGAGGTGGTGGGTGGATTAATATCAAAGGAGATGAGCTTAAATACTTCAAAATCTATCAAAAGATGCTTTGAACATCAAAGGTCATTCCAAGGACAAGGGCAAAGGCAAAAAGGAGGATAGATAAACTAGATTTGAAGGGAGGTCCAAGCCTCCTAGAAGATCTAACATCAAAGGAAGAAACTATGGCAAGATCACCATAGTAAGGAAGGCAAGGAGAAGGTAAGAAGTATTTAGAGGATGATTCAACCTCTCATAATGACATTAGTGATGCATCTGTTACAGCCCTTGCTACACATGCATCTAAGAATGCATGGTTGATTGGCCCTAGTGCGTCTTTCCATAGGACTCTCCATAGAGAGTGATTTGTTGAATACAAAACTATGATGGAGGAAGGATCTACTCGGGATATAATTCTTCTCTCAAGATTGTTGGTCATGGCAAAGTCACGTTTGCCTTTGTAGATGGGAGGACCAAATCCCTCACTATTGTTCTAAACATCCTGAATTTAGCAAAGAACCTATTGTCCATGAGCAAGATGAATGATCTAGGTGTACATGCGGACTTCGACAAGATGGTTACAAGATGGTACAAACACCACTCAGTGCAACAATTATGAGGTTTATGTTTCTAAGAATCAAAAAAATTCTTCTTAGAGGACCATGTTGTGGCATGAGCGTAAGCCACATTAGTTAAAAAAGTCTTCGGGCTTTAAAATATAGAAAATTAGTAGGGGATCTTTGGTAGTGTTGATTCCCAAAACTGCCTGCTTCATAATTTTCGAACACTATTTTACATTAAAGGCTAGAGGGGTTCATCAAGATGACAAAACAAACGCTTATCAACATATCAAGGAGGGTTAAAGGCCAATTAATGAAAGTGGATAAGCTCACCTATGCTTCAGGCTTAGCTTGACTGAAGGTGATGAAAGATGTTGCAAGGTGTAAAGTTTACAGTTGCATCCAAAGTAAGTTTAAACTCAGAAATTGTCACTAGGTTAAAACTAACCAACTGCACAAATAACCTCTATATAGCTGATAAAACACATGCAAAACATTATTCCTTTAGGATAAGACTTTCAAGGTTTACTTCAAATATTCTATAGATGTAAACAATGAGTCATGGGTTGTACAGAAACCTACTTGCTATTCCTAAGCAACTAGTTCAAGCTTTTGTTCAATTTAAGCATATGATTGAATCATCAATTTCAAGGACTGGTGCCTATCCATTGGGCAATAGTCATCGTCAATCAAAAGAAATGCAAACTAAAATTACAAGGAATAATGAGCCATGCATTGGCATTAACCAAATATGTGATATCAATAGAAAAGCATGCTCAATAATCCATCACAGAATTGGATAAATCCATGAATAATATGGAAGAGAAATCATCCCAAGGCTTGCAAGTTGCAACGCATTAGAATATTGTTGCATTCATCAAATCTTAGTATTACACTGATGCCAGCAAATGTGGCAAAGAAGAACCCTAGCTGCAATTGAAAGATTTCTCTAAAAATATACAAACTATCATAGAGACACTTCATTACAAATAACATTTACAAGACTTCACCTCCTTACAATTGAATCAAGTATGCTGCTCCAAAAATAAGTTGCACTAGTGTAGGCTAAAATACTAGATCGATTTGGCACATGCAGACATTTGTGGAGAAATGACGAATGAATTGCTATCTTTTATTTTTGACTCTAGCATCTAGGAGCTCACAAAAGCTTTGAGTGGAAGAAATTGTGGATCTTGAGTGTGGAGGTCATAAAAGTTCATGGAACCTTCAAAAAGAATGGCAAAGATCCACACAAGTGGATCTAGGCAGGAAGAACACTAATGGCCCCATTAAATGGTGGCATGGCCAACCTTGCTATTTGTAACAAATCCTCATTTGAAATCGCACCTATGAGATTAAGCCATAGATTTTAGACGAGAAGGATGAACTGTAAGTTTAAGGGTCAAATCCAATCTTTATGATGTGATGGACGAATTGGGGTAGGTTGTTGCGGGTTCATGGGTCAAAACAAGCCTTCAGTGGGATTTCAAGTCCAAGAGGGACCTAAGACTAGAATTAAAAAAGGTTGGGGATCAGGTTCAAAGAAGGATTCCAAACCCAAGAGGAGAGGATAGGGGAAGAAATGGGTCACAAGCCCAACCAAGAGAATGAAGATTGGGAGAGGCGAGCTCAAGGATCGGGTCCAAGGAGGGAAATGGAACTAAGGCAAAAAGGGATGTCGCAAGGACCAAGATCTAGGAAGGAACTGGGATTCAAAGGGACCAAGAATAGGAGAAGGTTGGGGGGTGGGTTCTCAGAGGGACCATAAACCTAGGAAGTTGAGGAGGGGAGAGCCCACAAGGATCGGGAGTTTAGGTGGACTTGGGACTTGTGGATGGATCGAAGGGGCAAGGTTCTCCTTGAGGTTTGAGCTCCAAAGGGAACAAAAGAGAATGAGACTAAAGAAAGGAATAGGATTGAGGACCGAGGTGTAAGATGGACCTCCCAAGGTCCAAAGTTCACTCACAAGCCCAAAAATTAGTAGAGAAAAGGAGAGCCAAAGTCAAGTTGGGATAAGAGGTGGGAAATAGGAAGCCGAAAGGACTGGAGTTGGGGTAGAGGGAATCGCAAGGACCACGGTGGACCTGGCACCTAGGACATGGTGCCAAGGTCCAAAGTCCTCCTGAAGATCTAAGCTCTAAGGGATAGGGAAAGCTAAGGTAGGGATCAATTGTCCCAAGGTTCCGAAGAGTTTTGGAACTTTGATACTATTGTGACCTTTTCCACACATTGCCCTATTGAGAATGGGGACCTCCCTTTTTCCTGCTTTCTAGGGTTTTTGTTCGAGCCTTGTGACCTTCCGGCATCAGTATTGCCAAGTTTGTCAGTTTTGAATGGTCTGAATTTTGAAAGTCATGAGCCAGTTTGTGCAAGCCATGATCAGAACAGAGTCTAGACACCATCGGGGAGCCTAGAAAGTCCGAAGGATGAAGATTGCAATTGATTTGGGTCAATTTGGACAACTTTCTATTTTTGGAAAGTTTTGCTTTTTGATTTTTCCTATTTTCTAGAAAGTTTTGTATTTTGAGCACGATCCCCGAAATGGCTATTTTTAGAAAGTTTTTCCTATTTTTTGGGGATGGTTGCTTTTTCTATTTTTAGAAAAGGGATCTAGGGTTTGCATTGTCGACTCTGAGTTACACGAGAAATGATCAACAAAATCCTTTGAAAATCAAGTTTTGATCAAAAAAGCTAATCTCCTAAATTTTAGGGATCATGAGGAATTCAAGGGATGATTGAAGTATGGTTTCAAATTTCAAGGCAATCCGAGTATTGTTCGAGTTATGAAGGTTCGAAGTTTTTGATCTCATGGTGCGTTGGATTTCTTGTAGTCCGCCCTCCTTGGTTCTTGAAATCTGTCAAGTCCACCCTAGGGAATGGTTGCAAAGTACACAAGTCAAACAAAGTCCATCTTGGGAAGAACAAGAAAATCGAGCAAATGTGTCTAAGTCTGCCCTACATCAGTATGGCCATGGTTCCCTCCAAGTCCGCCTAACCTGCATATGGTTCCCAACTTCTATGAAGTCTGCCCTAGGGAAGTGATTACAACGTACATGAAACAAGTAAAGTCCGCCTTGGAGGTGTGGAGAAAAAATCAAGTGAAGTTTACCTTGAGGATGAAGAAATATGGCTAAGTAAAGGGGCATGAACTCAGCAAAGTCCGCCCAAAGTCATGAATTTTGATGCCCAAGTCTCTCTAAGTCCGCCCAATCTGAAAGGTGATGGTGCATGGACTAAGCAAAATCCGCCCTAGAAGACATCACATCATGAAGGAGATGGGTCATGACTTGAGCAAAGTCCGCCCAAGAGAAGAGTAATGGTGCAGCACATCATCAAAGTCCGCCCTCCATCAGCACATCATGGTTCCTAACTCAAGGAAAGTCCGCCCTATCCTAGTTGAAGTGGAAACTAACTCAAGCAAAGTCCACCCAAGTTTGGAGAACAAAATCAGTCAAGGGTACTTTCTAAAATGGAAGAGACGAAGTGATGTCAAAAAAGATTCACCATCAAAAGTTCGAACTAAGGAAGAATTAGAAAGTTTTTGTATTTTTTTAAAAAGAGAATATTGTGGATCAAGTTCGAGCCACAACTGGAAATGGATTTAGAAACTTGCATTGTTGAGCTAAGATGAAGAGTTCAAACTTGATAGAGTGACAAGTCAACTAAAGATCAAATTGTAAACTTTCTTTGCAGATTCAAAGGACTGAGAGCTAAATAGAAACAAATTTTAAAGAGATTTCTGAGTTTCTAATTGAGAATTTGAACTCTAATACAAAATACCTTCTTCATTCTTCATTTCTTCATTTGAAGTTCGAACTTTCTAGAGCAAGTGGAGAGAGTTTCTTTATGCAGGTGAAGGACATTTTTAGAAATATTTTGAGAGTTTTGCAGGTTGAAAGAAGATTTCAAGAGAATTTCAAGCATAAGTCTGAGTTTTCAACCATTTTCCACGAGTTTGCACATAGATTTTGGAAGAACCTTGATTGATTGGAGGGCAAATTCCTTAATTTTCTGAGTTAAACTTCTGATTTTACCTCCTCGGCAGCTTCTTTTCCCTTCTTCCTCATTCTTCCAAAGGTGAAAATGGATTCTATGGGCAGAGTGTTGGGTTCTCAACCTGGTTTTTCTTCAAAGTTTTAAAAAGAAAGAATGAATCCAACAGATTTTCCTTCTTTTCTTTGTCATTTTCTGCCTTGTGAACAAGTCAGTATGATCTCAATCAAGTTGTCTTGGACTTAGTTCTGATTTTCGATTGAAATCAGACATGCAGATTCCTGAGTTTGGTTATATTCAAGGGATTTTCTTAAGATTTTCAGAATATCCAAGTGCTGAAAAATCCCCTTTAAAGTGCTAAGTGTTGGAGAAAGAGTAAAATTGTGATACACTTAGCTGCAAACCTTCAAAATTTACATTCAAAGTGAAGATTCTAACTTATTTTCTTTAATTTTGGCAGGTTTTGGATGACAATGGAGGCGGGATCATCGCAGAAAACACAAATGGAGTTTCAAGCCAAATTCAGAAATAAAGACAAGTCCACGAGCAAGGTTTGTTTGAGCATAAAGATGGCCAAAATTGGCTAAGTATGGGAAAAACAATTTCACAGAAAGAAATTCCAAATTCCTCCATTATGGCGAAGGCATAAAGGAATTCTTCTTCAGATTCAAGGCACTTGAAAGAATCTCAAAGCATCAAGAAAGAAAAGTTCTCAGACTTGGTGAAAATATAGAAAGAATTTCAAATTTCTTGGGGGATTTCATCTACAATACCAGACCTATGGAAGCAATCAGGACAACTTCTTGAAGGATTTCATCTCTTGAAAAAGTAAAGAAAAGCTCCCAATCAGAATTAGATGGTGACAAGAAGAAACAAATTTCCATACTTGGACAATTTCTTGACACAAATTGGAGAATTCAGAGAGGACATCCCACATGCTGAGGTGGCGCCTCATCATCTTCCAACCAATCAGATTGTTCCAAGTCAACATGTTTAGGTTCAATGAACCTGACTTATCCACAGAAGCTTCTAGAGGGCACACTTCACAATGCAACAACCTTCTATTTTTATTGTTGGTTCATATTTAGCAAGAAGGACAAGTGTCCCGAATGTAATTTTCTCATTGGTTGAGGGGTAGTTAGTTGTAACAAACCCTAATTAGGGTTTTGATCTTTTAATCTGGGCCCTTGATTGTTGTTCAATCTTGGCCATTCAAAATTTTTGGACTCCTATATAAGGTTGCCTCCTCTCATTTGGAGAGTTTGAGGTTTTGAAATATTGTTGCATGAAGGTCATTTCCAGATAATACATTACTTGTGTGCTTTCTCTTAAGGCTTTGTAATCTCTTTTATCTAAATGATTAGCAAGGTTTTCAATTTCTTCAACACAATAGTCTAGATTTTATTTCATGTATGTCAGATGAATGCAAGATTTAATAAGTATGGATTTATGGTGTATCTTCGCTCATACTTTTGATGGACAGGTGATTTTTGATCATTGTGTAAAGTTAGTCTAAGCTTTCCTTTGTGTATGCTTAACTTCCGATCATAAGCACATCCCTTGAAGATTGCATCCACTTTGTGTAGTTATCCTAAGTGAGGCAAAACAAAGTGTGGTTACTGAGTTCACTGAATCAATACCATCTCTTGAATTCATAGGAATAGATTAGAAGTTCTAAAACCTTGTCTCCTTTTCAGTTTTTCCGTGATCCAAGTCCCAAATGATAGAGCTTCATTGGCTAAACCTCATTGAAAATTGAAAAATCCAAGCGTAAGTCCCTTTGTGTATTACTAGCATATCACAACGCCCATTGAGCTTATCCACACGTCAAGACCTGACAAAAGAAACCTTGGAATCGCCATATGATCTTGTAGCAATCTTAGCATACGCAGTGATTTTGTTCAAGAGAGGATAAATTATCTTTGGGTACTTTATTCTAATGTTTGGTATATGATAAAACGTACACCAATAGATACAAGATGAAAAGTCGGGACCAAGAAGTCCATACATAGTCCCTTGGTCACAAGTCCATTCACAGACTCATGGCCCAAGGAAACACAAGGCTAGGCCACAAACAGGGTGCGAGTTGAGGTTCTGTGTGAACCTAGAACCTTAAGACCTAGTACAAAAGTGCACAAGTCCCCCAAAGGTCTTAGAACCCATAGAGGAATAAAAAAACGTTGCCACCCAAACACAAACAAATTTGACCACAAGAACGCACCACAAACAATTTCATTAAGGACTGAAGAAAAAACACACTAATTGAGCATCATTAGACAAAATCGACAAAGGGAAGAGATCCATTAGATGTTTGTAATGTCCTTACTAAGTACAAATATACAAATGGAGTTTGCTTATTGATGCAGCAGTTAATTGATGAATGTTAATATATATATATATATATATTTTCAACAGTGAGGTTGATTCATTTTCGATGATTTAAGTCAGGGGAACGAAAATATGATCAGGTTTGCCCAACCGACCCATATAGAGCCAAAAAGCAGTCGCATGCCCTTTTGGCCCTCTATGGCGTGGGTCTTATCCCCTAACTCATACCCTGTTCCTCAGTTAATCATTATCTGGGCCAAAGAGCCAACGGATGGTAGGGGTGGTTTTATCTTTGCCAAACCCAAGCCTAGGAGCAGTCACTTGCCCTCATGGACTAGTGATAAATTCTCAGTAGTTGTCTTACTTGGGTGGGCAATATTACCCCCCTACAAATCCACTAATCTTCCTGGAACAATTTATGTTATTCTGATAATTATGATAATTATGACAAAAGAGAATTATTCTAATTCTGTGTCATTAATGGAAATTATTTATTCTGTGTATTAATTATTCCTCTAGATTAGTTCTTCCATTTTAATGTATTCATTAGGTGATTTATCAATAATCTGAGACAATATATACAATTATTTGAAGCTTCCCATTGAGGCATAAGGGTGGTCTACATCCTAATATTTATATATTTATGGTCACTGATTGTAGCAGAGAAGACAGTTCACATACTTATCGTATTATATGGGTTTGAATTAACGTAGTTCACATCAGAGAAACGGGAATCGCCCAAAATCGTCGAGTTTGGGCGATTTCCGAGTCGAGTGAGGGTCGCCGAGTCTACTAGGCTCAGACTCGGACGAGTTTGGCCCCAAAAATCACCCAAAATCACCATCTTCCAAAAACTCGCCTAAAATCGCCAAGTTTGGGAGTCAGGACTCGCCAAACTCGACCGACGTAAGGCAACTTAAAGACACAAAAAAAACATGCTTTTAACTTCTTTTTTGTTTATATTTTGCTTTGCCCCTAAAAGTGAACTTCATTTCATTCATTTGGCAAAATAGGAGGAGAAAAGTGAGTTGTGAGGAGAAACAATAGAAAAATAACACCCGACGCCTTTATCAAATAATAAAAGTCTTTTGGCCTCGCGGGGCGCTGCCCCTCGACCCCACCCTATATCGCGACAAGAAGTGCGCCAAGGGCGCTGCCCCTCAACCCTACAAGGGGCACTGCCCCTCGACCCCGCCCTGCATCGCAACAAGAAGCGCACCAAGGGCGCTGCCCCTGGACCCCACAAGGGGCACTGCCCCCAAACCCCCGTCATAAAATTAGGGGGGAAACTACACCGATAAAGGTAGGGAAATTTTAACCTCCGAGTCTGATTAGGCTCCATATAACAACATATACTTTCATTTGGTGCATCAAGAGTTGGAAAGGAAGAGTTTGCATCTCATTTGATCATATGATGACATGGATTTTTTATTCCACGAGTTTTATAATATTGTATACATTTGACAATATTTATATATCTATGTTTGTTATTTCCTTCAACTACAATTTGCGTTTATGCTTATGTGATTGTTGTATACTTGTGTATGTAATCAAATTAGCTTCTATTTGATGATGTTATTATGTCTTTAAGGTGTATTTAATAAAGGGTGCATGAAACAAGTTTTAAATCCTTAAAAATCTCGAAATTTCTTGAGTTTTTCACTTTGTCGAGTCCAACCAAGTTTCAACTCCGAGTCCCAAGTCCCGAGACGAGTAGGCCTCGCCGAGTTGGGTCCGAGTCTCGAGTCCCGTTTCTTTGGTTCACATAACTATCATATTATATAGATTTTAATAAATACAGTTCACATTACCATCGTATCATATGAATGCGAATAGAAGCACTTTATAGTCCTATCATAACATATGGATTTGAATCAATGCAGTTTACAGTCGTAATGCCACACTTAAAAACCAATCTTCATATTAATTTTGTGTATGCAGACATACCTGGAACGTCGTTCCTCCTGAGTAGAACCTGAGTACTGAAGTCAAAGTTTTCCACGCAGTATGATTGTGTTCCTTCCTTCCCGCCATTGTGGTATATGCTATAGTCGCTTATATTACTTAGCCGCTGCTTTTGGTTCATGCTGCACACTATTTTCCATTCTAGTTAGTCCCAACGGTATATGTACGTTGCTATTTCTGATATCCTGTTCAATGTGAGAGATATATGTCTTTTAGTATATGTGAAATATATTGTTGTTGATCGGTCTGATAAGACCTTGCAAAATAAATCTGATTGCTTGACTGATACGTAAGCTTTGTCATGGTGATATTTGGTGCTGTTCCTTTTCCCCCTTGGCACCTGATGGCTGGTATTTATATATCTCCAACCTTGATGGGATGGTTGCTTGTGAGAGATCATACCTCTTGCCTTTTGGCAATCGTACCCTCCCTTAACTTTGTAAACAATGATTAGTTGATCGCACCCCTTCCATTTATTGGTTAAGATTCAATCGATATTCCTTTCACATTATCGCTCCTTGTTTGATAATTATTAATACCTAGTGAATAACTCTTCCTTTTGCGCTTAGTCATTAACATCCCATAATCGCTGATTCTTCACGGGATTATTTGTTCAATGCTTTACCATCCTGTTGATGTGTCTTTTGTACACAACCGAACATAGAATAAAATACCTAAAGGTACCTTATCCTCTCTTGAACAAAGTTTCCCGACTGCTGAAGATCTCGCCGAAGGATCAGTCGGAGTAACTCCAAGGTTGTGATATGTAGGTTCTCTACGTGTGGATAAGCTCTTTGCAGTACGATGTAATTTTGCTGGAATCACAAGGGGACTTACATTCGATGACCTGAGCGTCTGATTTGTTGGAATCACAAGTCCTATTTGCTAACTGGAAGATAAAGAAATGGCAAAAGATACAAGGTTCGGAAAGTCTACTCTAAGACCTAGAATGCGAGAAGATGGATGAATGACTAGGTGGAGTCCTACTGAGCTGGGTCTCACCATCAGGTTGAACAATTCAACACCAACTCAGAGCAATCTTCTAAGGGATGTTTCAAATATGTCCAAATCATACACCATCAGATACTGATCACCATTCAAGATAATGCGTGAACAATAGAGGTGTTATGACACAGAGTTAGAATCTAGAGGAATGGCGAATGGTGTTATGACGCTTGTATTCAGAATCCAGTATTTGGAGGGAGTTTGGGAAGAATTCCGGCCTATCCAAGAGAAGACTATTCCACGCCTCCTGGCATTGAAGAAGGTTCCTAATTCCACCTTGGTCAGCGAGAACATTCTGCACAGTGGAGACATATATAATTTCCATGGCTGGTGTTGTGCACTAGCCTTGAAGAAGTCAGCTTATGAGAACGCCCAATCGAGTTGTATGGAGATGGAAGGATTAATTCACAACATTCAGATGAAGATCCTTGCCTTGATTGAGAAATTATTGGGTGTTGATGTTAGTGATGCTAGTGGTTTACACTTAGCCGAATTAAGAGACAAAATAAAATTTATGTATTTTTGCCAGTTAGACTCTTTGAAGAAGAGTTAGATTGATGACTTGGTCTCTTTGTTGATTCATGTTCATAATTCGTAGAAGCTCATGCCTAAATGGGAGAACACTTTGAATGCTTGCTCGGATTCATTGGATGTGATTGATTTACAGCAGGATACCTTGCCTAGCATTTCCATGGAGGAGTTAGATTCAGTATTGGCTAGATTCTTGGAGTATGCTAGGAGAGAGAGAGATGCAGGGAGGAATCTTCTAGAAGATTCCCTATATGATGACTAGGTATCTTTTCATTGGGCCATATGTTGGTGGCGCCATTTTTTATGTAACCCTAATTAGGGCAATTCTAGGGTTTTGTTGGCATGATCTCGGCCGTTGATCTTAGATCAATCTGGGCCATCCATTTTTGTAAGAGACTCTATATATGCCCCTTTGTCTCTCATTTGTAAGACAGAGTTTTTGTAGAATTGTTGGTACATGCTATAGCTATTTGAATCCTAATCATTGTTCAATTGTTGGTGATTTTGCTCTTCAAGTGTTGTATTTGCATTCATGGTTCTCAATTCCTCCAAGTTAGATTAGAATTTATTTTCATGTATGTTAGATTGAGTGGAAGATTCGTTGAGTATGTTTGTGTGGAATCCTTAATCCATACCACTAGCCTCTTGCCGCTGGTAAGTGCGCCTTGTGTGGTCAACTGGAGTTTGAGTAAGCATAACTTCAACTATTATGCGTCCGTTGACAAGCATCAACTTGGATGGTGTCTTCGTTTGATGGTGATAGTCTGAAAATCATTAAGTATACCTTAGATGATTGCACTAAGCTTGTGTCAATACCTGATTGTGAGAAATTGCCTGGTTTGATTCCACTAGATCCATTCATCATTTCCTACATTCCTAGGATTAGAATAGATTTCCTGAACCCTATTCTTTTTTCCCCTTTTTTAGTAAGAAGTAAATCCAGAGCCTTATCGATAAATCTTAAGTTGTCAGCACACCTATTCCGCATCATTCATGATAATCCAAACATTTGCGTAAGTCCCCAAAGTGAAACACAGCAATTCACATCAACCACTGAACTTACCCACTCGTCAAGACCTGACATGTAGAAACCTTGGAATCATTTTAGTTGATCTCATTCTTAGCATCTGAGGTGATTTTGTTCAAGAGAGGGTAAATTACTTTGGTAATTTATTCTGTATTGTTATGTGCATAAAAAACACATCAACAAAGAATTAGAATCTAGAGGAATGCCGAATGGTGTTATGGCGTCATACTGATTCTGAATAGAAGCGTCATAACAGAATTATGATCACCATTCACTTTCTTCTGAATGGCTAACAGCAATCCATGAACTAACGATTCATACTCAGCAACATTGTTCGTACATGGAAACTGCAATCCAAGGGAGGCCAAATAAGTTTCCCCAGAGGGACTTATTAATTCAAATCCGGCTCCTGACCCTTTCTTTGACTTTGAACCATCAAATCTCAATGTCCAAACTTGATCTTCGTCATGTATTTCTTCTTTGATTTTATCTGTAATTTCTTCATCTGGCCTAGGAGAGGCCTCTCTAATTTCTTCAAGTGTCAGAATTTCAGGAATTCTCGTGTATTTGATTCAAAGCTACCTTGCACATTGCGCAAGAGAATTCAAAATGAGCAATATCGTGAATTCGGCACCAATGAGGCAACAATAAATTTTGAATGCGAGCACGGTTGCCTAACTCAACTCCCTGCTGGATATTCTTGAATACAAATCCTCTGAAACTTTCAAACATATCAATTTCTTCAACTGTATCATGATCACTTTCTACTACTATCTCTGTGGAATTCACAATCTCATGATTTTCTTCTATCTTTTCAACTAGGTTTTGAAGCATCAAAACCTCTGCAACGTTTGGTCTGTAATTTCCTAGATCCGTTTCTAGGAAAAGAATTTCATTGTTCTCCCCATATTCTGTTATCATCAATCTTAATCTTGGGGTACTATCTATTTTGATCTGGTTTGGTACACCTCTCCATGGCAGCCACATGTGAGAGAAATCGGTCGAAAAATAACCATTCAGTCTTCGTGACCAATCTCGACTCAGGAGCATGCCATATCCGTCTGGAATGTCTACAACTGATATATCTATGAAGTGTTGGACTCTTGGATCCGCAGCCAACTGCATATGAATATTGTTTAACTCTCCAATCACAGGTACCTCTGTCTTATCTAATTGCGTAACTCTTTTACTAGTCTGTATGGGAATAAGACCCAATTTCTCGCATATAGCCTTTGGCATTACATTACTTGAAGCTCTGGAATCCACCAAACAATTATGTAAGAGCTTGCCGAAAATCCTTACTGAAAGTAAGAATGGGGCTGGCTAATCTTGATAATTCACTGCTGGCTTATCCCTATGGACTTGCAAGCTTTCTTCTTTTTTCACACTTTCTTTGGAAACTTCTTTTTTAACCGTGCTCTCGACAGAAGCAATCTCACTCTTAGGAGGGATTTCACCCTTGGTAGGATTTTCAGTCACAACTGGTGAATCCTTAACTCTCTTTACATTATCTCTTGTGAGAAAAGCTTTGCCTTCTAGCATATCTTCTTTCTTTGGCACATCTGCCGTCTTTACTAATTCTTCTTTCTCGGGCATATTAGATGAATCTTGAACACTACATGCCTCTTCTAATGATTGTTGAATATTTGGTTCATTTTGAACCATATTTATGCTCGCTTGAGGAACACTTGAACCTCTCTGAATGTTGGAACTGGTTTGAGCTGTTGCTCTCCCGACAGTATTCTCATTTAATCCATTCATTAATGTATTTCTGATATCAGGCACCTTCATTAGTTCAAACAATGGTAGGCTTACCTTGACTTTCTTGAATTCTTCTAACACACATAGACCCAACCGCTTCAACTCCTCTCCTTGAGGGGGAATGTTCTTCTGTCTATACTCAAGTGAATCTTGTGGATAGCTTGGTGTGTTGCTAGCACTTGGATTTGGTGGCGTAGCAAAATTGTTCGGAGGAACGGAAGTAGTTAAAGGCTCTTGATTCCTCTGATTCCTCTGATAAACTCTTGGTCCAGTGTTTCCTGACGACTGGTGAAACACTTCTTTAATTCCTTCAACTAAAACACTATTATTCAATGGTGGGAAATAATAATCTGAATCTTCAATAGGTCCGTTGGCTGAAGCAGGTGGGAACTGAGAATTAGGCGGAACCATAGGTCCATTTGCCGATTCTGGAGGGAATCTTCCACCTTGTTCGCACATTAAACTTTCTTCATAAACTAGGGGAAACTTGAAATCCTCAATGATCAGTGCTTGGTCATATCTTATAGTCGGAACAATTTCATATCCCGTTGTTGGAATGCTTTCTGAAGCTTCATTATTTCGTACTTCCTGCTAGAAAATGTCGGCAGCAACCTTGAATTCGGGACAATGCAACTCTGAATGTTGACTAGTGTTATGTAATCTGCACCAATTTGATAAGGCAGCCTCCGCGAGGAAGACTCTGTCAGCCGGTCGACTTTACGAAGTTGGCGGATTGTCCAGGGGTGATGGCACATTTCCATTGTTGGGCGCAATATTCCACGTTCTCTTCTGATAGTTCTGATTATTGCCATTATTGCCACGATATCCTTGGTTATTCTAATTGTTGTTCTGATAATTCTGGTTGTTACTTTGATAACCTTGATTGTTGTTTTGATTACCACCTTGATAATTTCTATGCATACTGTAGAGCTGATTGTTCTGGTTCCTCAGGTGAGTAACCTCTGTAGATAATTTCTTTACTTGATCTATTAACTCTTTCATTTCTTCTTTCTCCTCTTGTGTCCTTGTGGATGTTACAGCATTTTGCAGGTACACTGGATGCGTTTGCGGAGCTTGAGAAATGGGTGCTCCAGGGTGGAGTACCCACTGATTTGATGGCTGAGCAACTGGATACATCGGCTGTGGAACTTGATTCATTATTGGCGTATGATGCACCAAAGCTTGGCTTAAATTCTGAATTTGATTGGCGGCCGCGGGCGACCCCAAATTGAGCAAAGGTCCACTAAGATTCTGACGTAATATTTTACTAACTTCTATTGCCTTCGCATATGCTTCGTTCAAATTTGCTGGAGAGGGATGAGTTCGCACAAACATAGTTGTAAGTGGATCTAAAGCATGATAATATATCTCTTGAGCATCTGGAATGAGATAGGGAGTCTGCAACCTTGTGTAAGCTTTCTGGAATCGGTTGTTGAATGAATTGATGGGTTCATTGTCTTGTCTTTTGCACTCAACAAACTGTCTATGCAACTCCGATGGGGAAATTTGGATTCCAAACTTTCCAATGAATGTATCTTTTAATTCCTCCCATGAGGTGATGGATCCTGCAGGTAAATGGATGAACCAATGATACGCTTCTTCTCCTAAGGAATAGGAAAAGAGTCTGCAAGCAACATCTCCATACTCAATTGGTCTATTTCTCAAATGGTCTTCAAACATCTTGATGTGATCTTCCGTCGTCCGGCTTGAGTCGCTAGCATTGTACTTTGAACAGAAATTCTCCGGATTCTTCGGCATCTCATGAATGTCATTGAACACGAACGGTGACGGGTTGGTAACCAACCAAGAGGCACCGTTTGGAGGTGGTCCTCAATTCTCAGCCATCTCTTGGTCTTCTTGTCGAAACTGTTGAGCTTCCTCTTGACTTGGATCTGGAGGATCTGGAAAAGTATTGTCTTCTCTCAGCACGTCCCTTGGATTGAATACTCTATCTCTATCTGCTATATCTGAATTCGATGAAGCCTCCCGCCTTCCAAGTCTGGATTTGCGAGGAGTCCTCAACTCACAATGTCTTCGATCTCCAGGAGTAGATCTTAGAATTCTCTGAAGTCTCTCAGGTGAAAAGGAATTGATGCGATCCATGGTGATCTATCTAGGATCAATCCGGACTTGTTGTAATCTTTGAGCAAGTAAATCTCTTTCAATCTGCTCCTCAATTTGTTCGTCAATTCGTTCAGCTATCTCTTCTTCTTCTTCCAAGATAAGAGAAACTCCAATGTATTGTGGTGCACTTGTTTTTACTTCCCAGGCAAAGTTGTTCAAACTGGATATAATCTTTCTTTCGTCTCCCAGGTTCGGTTGCTCGAACTCAAGTTCGTCCAATTCAAGCTCATTCGTTCTATCAGGATCAGGCAGCACCATGGTATTTCATACTAACTTGAAATCTTCAATAGGTTCAATTTCTTCCAGGCTGATTGGTAGACTAGTTCTCACGATCAACTACTCCAAGAACAATAATAATCGGAGGCAAGCTTCCCAACTGCTCTTCTTTGTCTATCACTTTTCTTACTTGTCTGAATTCAACGTGACTACTTTGGTTTCTCCAAGCAAGAGTGTTGAATTGTGAAATGATATCTCTTTGTTCACCTTGTATAAGTTCTTCTTCAGGCAACACCATTCCGGAACATAATCTTTGAATGATTGCAGATAATGTTGAGCACGGGAGTAGGGACAAAAGTCCTGGATAACTCCTTGCAGATTGAATTGATAGGATCTGCAGTCTAACTACTCACAACATGATAATGCTCAGCATGATAATGCTCAACCCTCCTTCTAGCGCCAATTGTTTGTTGATGTGTTTTTTATGCACATAACAATACAGAATAAATTACCAAAGTAATTTACCCTCTCTTGAACAATATCACCTCAGATGCTAAGAATGAGATCAACTAAAATGATTCCAAGGTTTCTACATGTCAGGTCTTGACGAGTGGGTAAGTTCAGTGGTTGATGTGAATTGTTGTGTTTCACTTTGGGGACTTACGCAAATGTTTGGATTATCATGAATGATGCGGAATAGGTGTGCTGACAACTTAAGATTTATCGATAAGGCTCTGGATTTACTTCTTACTAAAAAAAGGGAAAAAAGAATAGGGTTCAAGAAATCTATTCTAATCCTAGGAATGTAGGAAATGATGAATGGATCTAGTGGAATCAAACCAAGCAAGGTCTCACAATCAGGTATTGACACAAGCTTAGTGCAATCATCTAAGGTATACTTAATGATTTTCAGACTATCACCATCAAACGAAGACACCATCCAAGTTGATGCTTGTCAACGGACGCATAATAGTTGAAGTTATGCTTACTCAAACTCCAGTTGACCACACAAGGCACACTTACCAGCGGCAAGAGGCTAGTGGTATGGATTAAGGATTCCACACAAATATACTCAACGAATCTTCCACTCAATCTAACATACATGAAAATAAATTCTAATCTAACTTGGAGGAATTGAGAACCATGAATGCAAATACAACACTTGAAGAGCAAAATCACCAACAATTGAACAATGATTAGGATTCAAATAGCTATAGCATGTACCAACAATTCTACAAAAACTCTCTCTTACAAATGAGAGACAAAGGGGCATATATAGAGTCTCTTACAAAAATGGATGGCCCGGATTGATCTAAGATCAACAGCCGAGATCATGCCAACAAAACCCTAGAATTGCCCTAATTAGGGTTACATAAAAAATGGCGCCACCAACATATGGCCCAATGAAAAGATACCTAGTCATCATATAGGGAATCTTCTAGAAGATTCCTCCCTGCATCTCTCTCTCTCCTAGCATACTCCAAGAATCTAGCCAATACTGAATCTAACTCCTCCATGGAAATGCTAGGCAAGGTATCCTGCTGTAAATCAATCACATCCAATGAATCCGAGCAAGCATTCAAAGTGTTCTCCCATTCAGGCATGAGCTTCTGCGAATTATGAACATGAATCAACAAAGAGACCAAGTCATCAATCTGACTCTTCTTCAAAGAGTCGAACTGGCAAAAATACATAAATTTCATCTTGTCTCTTAATTCGGCTAAGTGTAAACCACTAGCATCACTAACATCAACACCCAATAATTCCTCAATCGAGGCAAGGATCTTCATCTGAATGTCCTGAATTAATCCTTCCATCTCCATACAACTCGATTGGGCGTTCTCATAAGCTGATTTCTTCAAGGCTAGTGCACAATACCAGCCAGAGAAATTATATATGTCTCCACTGTGCACAATGTTCTCGCTGACCAAGGTGGAATTAGGAACCTTCTTCAATGCCAGGAGGCGTGGAATAGTCTTCTCTTGGATAGGCCGGAATTCTTCCCAAACTCCCTCCAAATACTGGATCCTGAATACAAGCATCGTTGTCTTATCATATGCTTGGACAAACTGAGTAAGGAAATCATCTGCCTGCTTCCTTGTGCTTTCAATCCATTTTTCCACCTCTGAGTGTGTACCTCTTGCTACCTCGCAGTGTGAATGTGTTCCATGGCCAACTGCAATAGGGGAAATAAGGGTGGGATCTCCACACCTTGTCCTTGCAATATACTTTCTTGAGTCTAATATTTTTTTCTCTGTACCTTTCATTCTTCGCAATTGCTGTGTCTAACTTTGCATTGATTGCTTGGAGGTCGTCACCAATCTCCTGGAATTCTTGCCCTGCAGATGGACGACCAAGGGCGACTGAAGTGATCTGGAAATCCATGGGAGTAGCAGTGTCCGCTGTCACGCCGGCTCTAGGAACAACAATCTGCGCAATCCGCATTCCTGTCTCATCTCTAGCTATGTGTGACAAAATCTCCACTCTCTTGGGCTCCTTCTTCTGAGCACTCCTAGCTAGGTAGTCATCAATATCATCAATAGGCTGTACTTCTATCATTTGTTTACTTTTCTCCATGCTTCTTAGCCATTCAGGAATAGCGGCTATTTCCATACCATCATCGAGACATACTTCTCGATCAAGTCCTTTCAATGCCGAGATAACATCCTCATTATCATCAGGAAAATCCCTAGTCCAATCATATACTTCATTTCCCAAGCTAACTTCCAAAAGGACAGTAGGGGATTTCGGCTGATCATTATTCTCATCAGGAGGTGCGAATGTTGCTGTGGCATGGAACTCCTGAATATTCTCTGGTAATATCACTGTGTTGGAACACTGTTGAGTCTCCTTATTCTGTTATGTTACTTCAATCACTTCGATTGATGAGACACTGGGAGGGGGTGAAGGAATGATAAGTGAAGTGATAGTCTTTTGTTTCTTCTTCACCTCCTCAATCTTCTTCCCTCTAGCCTTGACTTCTCTAGGCATGTTCTTCCTTCTCTTGGGAGCTTGACTCTCTTCGTCTGCATGAATCCTGACATCACTGACAGTCCTCTGATCATCCTCGGAAGTAGACTGTTCCAACTTCATCCTTTCATAAGTGAAGGGAACACCCATGTCAACTAATTTGTTCATCTGCATATCTACCCATGTGCGGGAGAAATTCAAGACTTCTCTCATCAATACATTCAGGTCAGTCTCTTCTGACTCTGACCAATTTGGCAATAGGATTGTCTTCTTCATTTCATTCTCATAATGCGGGTGTGTATGATCTCTATCATCTAATACTTGATCAGGAATGAGGAAAAGTCCACACTTCCTCATGAAATCCACTGACATTCTGGACCACATTCTTCTCTTCACTGCTTGTTCGTCCATTAAGTTAGCCCAATAATCCTCTATGTCAACCTTATGAGTGAACTTCTCTCCTCTGATCCTTCCGACCTTCTTGTCTGGATCGAATCTTTCTCTTTTCTTGTAGGTAGCAAATCTATAGAATGCAATCTCCTCACCTGCAGTGCTGGCAACTATGGCAGATTGGCAGACCTCTGACGTCTTCCCAACTGAAATAGGGAACGCCATTCCTGTCCTGTGCTTCTCTCTCTTGATAACATCGAACTCTAGAAGCTGTCTTACCACTTCCAACAATATCATTCTGTCGGTAGGATACCTAGGAAGTCTGTAGGGTTCGAATTGAAACCCATGAATCCTGAGGTATGTGAAAGTGGGGAACTGTATATACCACGATCCATATTTCTCTATTAACTCTGTTGCCTCCTTGGACAATCTTCTGTGGATTCCGCCCTGCAGCATCCGTGTGATGTACATAGTGAATGCATCATTCACTCTCTTGTAGTCTTCAAATTTGTGCATACTCAGCTGGGGGTAGCATTCATAACTCTTAAATTGTCCTTGCCCATTCCCGACTTCACCTTTGCATATTAATCCTCTGTATGAAACAAATCGTGCAAGCACGTACACCAGGTAAGAAGTCATGGCGAATGACTTGGACCGCTCTACATTCCTCAACTGGAAATCCAGGTTGTCGCTTATGATCTTGGACCAATTCACTAGTGTTCCTCTAAGACAACCCTAGATGAAGTAGAACATCCATCCATGAAATATTGCTCCTTGCGGCATCCCCATTACTCTGTTGAGTAGGAATATCAAATCACTATATTCCTCCTTAAAATCTGTGCACATAAGTGTCTTGGGAGCCTTGGAATGATGATTCCTAGGTTCAATCATCCATTCTTTATTAATTAAACTCTTGCATACACCCATCTTCTTCGTGTATTTGTCTGCATAATCCTCCTTGGTCACATCCTTCATGTCTGTTCCGCGTGGAATTCCGAATACCTCAGCAATGGCATCCTCAGCAAGGTAGGCAATGACAACGCCCTTGGGACTCTTAATCATTCTTGTGAGCGGATCATAACATTGTGCACATTCCAGGATCAACTCACTGCACTGTATGGATTGTGGAAACCCAGCGGCATGGAAAATGCCACTCTTCATAATATTCGCATATGCTGGAGAAGGAACCTAATCTCTGAATCCGAACATCCGACGCTGCATCTGGTCAAAGTCCAGGAAATGCATGTTGGTATCAGTGATCTCCTTCCATCTGGATGAAATCTTAAACTCTGGATATAATCCAATCTCCAACGTCTTCAGCAGCTCTTTCCTTTCTTTGTATCCTGATTTTGACATCGCACGTGTACAAAGCTGGAAGTTAGTCCTAGGATAAAAATAAATACTTGTAATAAAATTTCTGACTTTCTAGAGATTTAGCTAATTTAGAGCATGGAGTCAGGAAAATAATCCATACACTTGGTAAATTTTAGCAATTACATTCAAAGTGTGACAACACTAAGGCATGGAAGCCTTCCATAAAATTTATTTATACCTCCTTATGCTTAGAAAATATGCAAGCAAAGAATGCAAAGGAGTATACCGGATAAGTGGTGACTAAGGAAAAGTGTGAAAGGTTGTGTTTTCACACAATGAATGTCTGAAGACACCTTCCGCAGTCAACAATGGAGGTCAAAATTCTGGAGACAACCTAAAAGATCAGACTTTCAAAAACATGTTGTAATCTTCAAAATGTGCATAAAATCAATAAAAATCAGCTTTATTGAAGAAAACAATCATTTTCTGGAATGTAAGTATGGCTGGTAAAATTTAGTTTTCTGAGGACAAGTCTGAAAATCAAACACTTCAGACTTACCAGCACCTTGCAAAGTGGTTTAAATCCCTGAAAATGATGAAAAATTGCTAGGGAAACAGCCCCAATCAAATTCGCCAAAATTGGTTAGGTGGCTGGAAATGAAAATTTCTGAGGACAACCACCTAACAATGGAGTTTCAGACCTGCAATAGTGATAAAATGGTCTAAAAAATGCACAGAAAACTCCATAAAACACCTCTGAATGCTAAATGTTTAAGTTGGAATTGGCTGGGCAATAAAAACTTAAGTCTGAAAATTAATGGCAGCCATTAATGGAGGTCAAAATCTGAAGCAAACCTCAGATCTGAAGCGAATCAGCAGGCTGGAAGTGATGGCAGCCAACAAACATGCATGAAAATCATCAAAATATGGCACCAGAGCACCTCCTAAGCAAAATCGATATTTTCCCAAGTCTAGCGCCAAAATGGAATTCTGAAAATTTGATGTCAATGGCAGCCTTGATCTGCAACAATGAAGGATGGCAGCAATCTGGAAAAATTGCGCAAGTTGGGGTTGGATACCCCAAACACAAAAAATCGCCTTCCTTAGCAAAAATCGAAATTTTCAAAATTCTGAAAATTATTGTTAATGGCAGCAATCTGGAGCAATGAAGGTCTGAACAGCAGCAAAAATGGTGGAGGAAAAATCGCCCAAGTCTCTAATCATGAATTTGCCAACTTTTACCAAAAATTGCTAAATTTGAAAAAAATCGCCAAACTTAACAAAATCGAAAATCTGAAACTGGTCTTTAATGGCAGCCAAGGAGGATAAATCAGCAAGCTGGAAAAAATGGAGGAAAATAAATCCTTAATCCCACACTTCACAAAAACGCCTTGCTCAAAAATTCGCCCAACTTGGAGAAAAATCGCTTTCATGGAGACACCTAGTAGAAATAATAATAAAATAATGCTGAAGTTCTTCTCATATACTTGCTTTCACCTCCAACTTTCACCACACAAGCAATGTGGGATAAAAAACACTTGTATAAATACTTGCTTGGTGAAACCCTAACTTGCTTCTAGAAAGTTCAAACATTTAATAATTATTGCAAGTTATTAAATTTGCTTTTAAATTTTAAATAATCATTTAATAATTATTTAAAAGCAATCAAAATGGGGCTTATTTATTAAAATATTGCAATTTAAATCCAAAATGAAGCCTCCAAGGGAAAATCGATATCAGTTGGGATTGAAAAATCCCCTTCAAAAATCACATAAGTGTCAAAATTCGCCCCATAGGGGAAATTCGACCCATGCTTGGATAAAAATCCATGCTCAATTTCATCAAAATGCACATAAAAACCATCCCAAGGGAAAATCGATATGAGTTTGGACAAAAATCCACACTTAAAACTCACTTAGCTTGGAAAAATATCCCCCTAGTGGAAATTCGACCTCAGTTGGATAAAAATCCAGACTCAAAACTCTTCATAATACTCCCAGTGGAAATTCGATCCTTGTCTGGATAAAAATCTAGACAAAAATCCTCACTTAGTTGTCACAAAAATCCTGGTGGAAAATCGACCCAGGCATGGAATTATCTTTGCACTCCAGTCCGCACTCCTAGGAGAAATTCGATGGCAGTCTGGATAAATCTTGACACTTAGCCAAATTTTAGCATTTCCAGGGGAAAATCACTCCAGGTGTGGATAAATAGTGGGGGAAATTAGTGGCCAGTATGGATTCCAGGGGAAACCCATGTGTAGTATGGATTTTGAGTGGGGGAATGGGTTGGGTAGTCTGGAATGTGAGGGGAAAATCACCTCTAGCATGGATTTTGACCCTTTAACCATTGGAATAAGGATTTCCCTTAGGATTTTATCATTTTAACCACTCAAAATCACTCAGCGACTTTAAATTTGACTGGACTTATACTAATTTTCCAAAAATATGAGCGAAATGCTAGGAAAATATTGGAATAAAGTGCGAAACCAACTTAAATAATACCTTAGGAGCGAGAAAACAACTCCAAAAGGTCTGTGAATACCTTGGCACTTTAGAATGACTGATGCGCGTGTTTAAAAACACGTTAACGTTCAAAAGATCTATACTTAGACAAAACTTAGGATCATTAAAAATATCATCTTTTGCAACTTGATCGTAACACTTCAAAAACCCTAGACGGCACTAGGCATGATCAAAACTCCGAGACTCGGGCACGGGAAACGCAAAATTGCCCACTAAGCAGCCAAAACCCTAACCTAACAACGCAAAAAGTTGGCAAAGAGGGGGTCCCCGTTAGCAATGGGGCGATGTGTGAAAAGGTCACAACAGTGCCATCCTCCCATGTTCTGCTTGCTTGCATATGTTGTTCAGAAATTGATACACCGTTCTTTGGCTCATCTAGTCTTATCTATCCACTCACAAAGCCAATCATATATTTATCGGCAGCTCAAGGGGGAACAGTTACTGGAGAAAGAAATCAGCAATATGACAGTCTTTCAGATTACACCTAGTTGAGAATCTTGGCGGATGACAACCTTAATAGCTATTAAATAGGTCAAAAGAATGAAGATTTAAGTGTAAAAATGGTGGGGGTTTAATTGGTGTCGGTCTTCCCATGATGTTGAATGGAGGCTCGTGTCCATCGTCCAAGGGGATAATAAAAACAATAATGCGGAAACAATCAGCAATCAAACCCAGCTAGAGCAGCACGATGGCATGAAGACACTTTGGTAGCATGAGTAGATAAAATGACCAATAGGTAGCCATCACAATCTCTACTTTATTCAAGTATTTGGTAGGGTTTTGATTTAATTTTGATCCACGGGTATTCAAAAGCGAGACCAATTGATTTGAGAGATTCTTGAGTTGGATAGTAGTGTAGAGAAAGTATTTTTGTGTTTTTTTAAGAGATCTAATGTAGTGTCACCACATCCATTCTTTGCTTCCTCTTTTCAACTAGATATTAGAATAATTGTATATTCAATGATGGTCTATTACATCAATAGTCCTGTAGGTCTATGAATACAACAAATCAAGCTTATTGGGACACATCAGTTTTAGGAGCGATGGAAATGTCATTGTTGTTACCATTGTCGATCAGAGAATTACCAAACATTAGATAGACAAGTGCAGTGTTATTCTTTTATCAACTCAGTTTTATGTTCGGTGTTATTCTTGTTAGTGTTTGGTAGCTTCAAGAGATATTTTCTCCTTAATTAAAAGCAGGTCGGCCTACATATTCCAATTATTATCTTATTTTTTCTAAGGAGCCGACCTAGATGAATGGTCACCTAGATTGGTATATATGTAAGGTGGTGATCCTTCATTTCAATTTATCAATTCAATCATGTCATTCTTGCCTCTAGAAGAAGTTGGCCATTCCATTTGCAGCAAATCAGACAAACTAGCGCTTGAGGAAGGAGTTCGATATCTTCAGCATATTGGCATATTGCTTCAGATCAATACCTAAGGAGATGTTATTTCTGTTGTAAATTCACGCCTAGTGAGGTGCCTTCACTTCTTCACTGTATCGTCCTTGAGATTGGCCAAGTTGTAAAGGCAAATTTTTTGTATTATTCAATAAGAGATACTATTGGCTGGGTTTTTCTCCCTCAAGAAGGAGGGTTTTCCCAGGGTATTTGTTGTGTTCAAGTGTTTATTATTTTTGTACTTCTGCTTATTTCATTTCTGATCCTAAAACTAACATGGTATCAGAGCGGGTTCAAGAGATCCGATCAGATTTAATTAAGCAGATTCTCTATGAAGTTCATTTTAGGCATTGAATCTTATGTAGTCTACTGGCGTGGCACTCAAGAGGAGACATCTATATTGGAGGCGGATAAGTGGAAAAGATCGAGCATCTAGGGCCTGAACATTCGCATCTACTGCAAAGCTCTTATCTTATCATACAGCACCGCGTGAGCCTATAAGATCCATTGACAAATTACACAATTGACCCTCGAGGCTGCACGGTCACTATACATCATCAAGAATCGCGAAGGACACACGCATCTGACTTTGAACCTCAGAAGGAAGCGAAAGTTGAACATGCTAGCGAGACTGTATCTAGTGAATAAGACTTCGGATTATTGTCCAAGGCATCATCTTTTTGTAGTGAGAGTAGCAAATCCTCCACAGACCTATATTTCAAGCGCATCTATTTTCATCGCAAGCAATCAAAATTATTGGAGGCCCTATATTTGATTGCCTAGCCTGTGGTTCCTTCATGATCGGATAATCACATTTGTCGTTGCACAATGCAATTGCTAAGACAGGCGTTTGTTTTCTTGTTAGGCTATTTTGGCAGTTTGTGGTGGCTTCAATTGGCATTGTGGGCTGTATCCTTGGCAGCATCAAATCTCACAGGTTGTCAAATTTGATAGGACCGGTATTTCCATGATCGCTTCCATATTTGTGATCTGCAATTTCATTGTTTTGACCTCTACAAGGCCGTGGGCATACAAGGCTGGAGTGTATTCTTGCCTTGTGCCCAAGCTTACTTGAGTTGGTGATTAGACTATACCCCACGCAAGGAGTCATTGACCGATCTCATTCACAGTGGTGACTATTTGCTTGGCATTTGAGGTTACAACATTATTTCTATAGACAATTTCTGTAGAAGTCGTGTCTTGCTTGGAGATCGATCGGAGCACCTTATTTGCTATATCAGCCCCTCATTGTTTTTGTCGAGCCTTGTGAAGGAGTGAGGCATATTTTGGAGGACCCACATTGGCGCTTCATTTGTTCAATACGGGTGCCATAAGAGTTGGATCGTGGCTCCAGATGTAATTCAATTTCTTTGATGACATTGTCCTCAATGAAATCTTAGCTCCATGTTCCTGTGTATTTGATCAACTGGCCACTATTGCTTATGCTTGGCGAGCGTTGATATCCGAGGGCATTCACAGCTCCATTGGTCTTGGCAATCCTTGGCTCGCGAAGTTATTCATTGGAGGCCTAAATTTCACTTCATCGGTAGTTGTATAACATATATTTCATGTTTGTTGTACGTTGGGTGATCTGGTTCAGGCGGTTTGTAAGGTCGAACCTTCAACCGTTACTAGTGGCAGATTGTTTGAATCAGCACTTTATTCATTTATTGGCAGCAGCATACATCCATTAAGTCGCATCAATTTGTGCCTAAGATTGGAGTTTTCGTGGCATTAGGAATCGATCAAGCTCTCTTTTGGCTCGTCCTCTCTTGTTTGTACTGATGATTCTATCGGTTTGAGATTGGCCCGATATATTTTGATAGTGGTCATTGTATTTGGCATATGTTGCATGGTGTTTAGAGGTGATTTGAAGCACTTGGTGTCTTGGCCTTGGTGACATCATAAGTGGTCGATTGGTGTGCTTCGCTGGTGACTTGCTCAATCGTGGTGCTTGGTGCTTCTATTCATATCTTACAGAATTTTGCTATTGGTACATTCACCATCTCAACGGAAGTTTGTTGTTCCTATTCTGGGTACATCTAGAACAGATTTGAATCTTTAGGTGCAAAGATCAGGAAAGACAAATTGGTGGATTGAGAGGAAGATTAGACAATAAAGAGATCAGTATTTCATACCCTCGAATAATGTTCATGAATCTTTTATGTAGTTATTCGGAATAGTGAATCATGTATGCTTCTAGCATTGGTATTTCTCTTCAGGATAGGCTGATTCTATGAACTATTAGTAATCTCTCTAAAGATGCTTCCAGGACGGATCGAGGAGCATAAGTATGATGAGAGATTGCATTCAAGGGAGGAAGAGCTTGATGCATCCTGTGAGGAAGTCACGCAGGCTGAAGAATGGAGACACAGCTTGCTACCATGGGGCTAAGTTGGTGGCACATAACTTGAGACATCTCTCAAAGAGGAAGAACCTATCCAGATTGTCATTGTGATCAGTTTCTTCAAAGAGGAGGAATTAACATTCAGAGGGAGTGAAACAAACCAACAAAGGCAACCTTGGACGAGGAGATCAGAAGGTTGATGCTAGTACTTGGAGCTTCAGAGGGAGTCACATCATCATGAAAATTCCTTGTAGTGTATATTTCTCTGAGACGGAGAAATATGAGGTGAAAGACCTTGTAGTGTATATTTCTCTGAGACAAAGAAATATGAGGTGCAATCCCTTGTTCATCTCTAAGATTGAGATGAGATGTCATGTTGAGAGACTCCATGACGACATCACGTTGAGAGACTCCATGATGTACCCTTGTACTTGTGTTTCTTTCCACACATGGGAGTAGCCATGGTGGACGTCATGTTGAGAGACTCAATGACGACATCCCATTGAGAGACTCTGTGATGAACACTTGTACATGTGTTTCCTTCCACACATGGAAGTAGCCATTGTGGACATCATGTTGAGAGACTCCATGATGACATCACGTTGAGAGACTCCGTGATGAACTATTGTACATCTCTGAGATTGAGATTTGCTTTTTTAATGGGTGTAGCCATTATGGGTGTCATGTTGAGAGACTCCATGACATAGATATCTGGAATATATCTCCCTGGCTAAGAGGGGGTGTTAGTGTTTGGTAGCTTCAGGAGATATTTTCTCCTTAATTAAAAGCAGGTCGGCCTACATCAACTATTATCTTATTTTTTCTAAGGGAGCCGACCTAGATGAAAGGTCACCTAGATTGGTATATATGTAAGGTGGTGATCCTTCATTTTAATTTATCAATTCAATCATGTCATTCTTACCTCTAGGAGAAATTGGTCATTCCATTTGCAGAAGATCAGACAAACTAGCGCTTGAGGAAGGAGTTCGATATCTTCAGCATATTGGCATATTGCTTCAGATCAATGCCTATTAAGGAGATGTTATTTCTGTTGTAAATTCATGCCTAGTGAGGTGCCTTCACTTCTTCATTGTATTGGCCTTGAGATTGGCCAAGTTGTAAAGGCAAATTTTTTGTATTATTCAATAATATAAGATACTATTGGCTGGGTTTTTCTCCCTCAAGAAGGAGGGTTTTCGCAGGGTATTTGTTGTGTTCAAGTGTTTATTATTTAGGTACTTCTTCTTATTTCATTTCTGATCCTAAAACTAACCATTCCTATATTATCCTCTCCTCTGCAGTGTATTGCTGATCTGATTGACAAGAAATAAGATAAATAAACACCGTATTTTGCTAATTAAATGACAAGTAGTTCTCCTAAATTTCTTCTTCCAAATTCTCAATTGTTGCACAAAAATAATTATTCCACATGGAAGACCAAACTCAAAGCTCAACTCAAGTTAAAGGAAGTTTAGAATGTGGTTAGTGGCACCACTACACGACATAAGATTGATGATAATGAGCAAGCCAACAGAAACGCAAAATTGATCATGTTCAACGTGTCTAATGAAGTTCAGCCATTTACCCGAGATTTGTCCATAGCCAAAGATGCATGGGACAAGCTCAAGATAATATAGATAGTGTATGAGACGAAGAATCAAAATCAGATCCTAAATTTGCATAGTCAACTACATAGCCTGAAGATGAAAAATTGAGAATAGTTGGAATCCTTTATCAAAAGGATTGCTATGTTGAGAGCCTCCCTACAAGCCTTGGTTGAAACAATTGAGGATGTTGTCTTGGTGCCCATAATTTTCCAAGCACTACCTTCCAGATACAAAGTGTTTGTGACAACTGAATGTCATAAAATAGACAACCAATTTTGAGAAGCTTGCAAATCTACTTTAGAAAGAAGAGTCTTTAAGCAAGGAAGATGGTGAGAAGGATCATGCAATGACCAACACCATAAAGGCAAAAAGCCTAAGAAGCAATTTGATAGACCTCCCAAATCTAAGAATTCGTCTAGATCTTGGAAGTATCCAATTTAAGGAAGAATTGGGCATGATATGAAAAATCTGTTGGTACAACTCCTTGGCCCAAGGATCATCCAACAAACCACATCAAAAGAAGACATTTCAAAGTGGCAATACAACCCATGTATGTAAGTTAGCTAGCTTGATGGTGGAGTGCTTACAAGCACATTTTCTAGACCCCTTGTTGTGTTTGTGCTTTGAACAACACATTGAAGGACATTGGGAAGACAAATAGGGTGAAGGAAGTGGTGGTAGAAGCTAGATATATATAGATATTTATTTGCAATCATCACACTTCATTTGCTTTGTTTAGGACTTTTCAAAGAAGGAATTCTTCAAGCTCGCGGATACTAGATATGTCAGCTACTTCATTTTGTTAAACATGATGGTTGAGATGCAAAAGCTCATACAATTAATAGCGGTTAATTCAAAGTGGGTTAGATGGTCAAAGGCAAGCACACCTAAAGGGAGTAATATGAAACAAAAAGTACTTGATGATGATTCGTAATCCAAATTAAGGTAAGAGATTGTTGGTTTTAATATTGAATTTTAAAAATTAATTTAGAGTTACTCTAAATTTATTTTCATTCTTTGTAGTAGCATTCACTTTATCATTTGAGACTTAAACTCTTAATCTTTTTTCACATTTTAATTTGTGTAACTTTTTTGCACTATAGACATGTTTCTCCTTCATCGAACCTATTGTGCAAGTCATAAGCTATGTTGATAACTTGAAACGGACTCTCCTAGCCTTGGAGTGATTGGTTTATGAAACCTTTGATAGCATGCTTGGGTAGATGAAACAAGTTATTTATAGCAGGGATCCTACTTTGGGATTTTATGAGAAGCATATTAGACCTATTGTGATGTGGTGATGGAACACAATAAACACCCCACTTCATATGGAAGCCTATGCTATAAATTCCAAATGATATGTAGCTTGGCCTAGAATAGTGCCTCCATCTCATGGTGAAGGTGAAAGAAGCACTCATGAAGGCCCTTCGAAAAATGTATGTTGATGAGGTGTCTTTTTAATTCATACACAATGGCTTGACTTTGTCAATCTTCATGATCCAACCTTCAGCAAGCTAGATGTTAGGACAAATAGAGCTAAATTAGCTCAAAATAACCATATTAAATGGTGGATGTGGCGTGGCAAAGATGCAAAGAATTGAGGATACTTGCCACTCACCTCCTTTCACAAGTTGTTAATTCCTCAATTGTGGAGAGGAATTGGTCTACATATAGCTTTATCCAATCAATCAAGAGGAACAATCTTATCTTTAGATGGTTGGAGAAATTATTGGTTGTACATAGTATCTTGCAGCTACAAGATCAGCAAACCCTTGAGTATTTCCAGATTACAACCTCACATTGGGATGTTGATCCCGAAGATACTAAATAGGTTGATGAGGGAGAGGCACATAAGGGATTAGTTGGGGTTCCATTGCATAAAACCATCCCTCATAGTGGCAGTGACTTGGACTCCAAATCTCATTTTGATGTAGATCTACTAGAGGTAGATTCTGATTAGGGAGAGCTATATACTTTCTATATTTTTTGTCATTGTGTAGTTGAAAACTTGCAGCATAGGATATTTTAGTGCAATTCTTATATAATTTATATGCGCATTGACAATGAAAGCATTTAAATTTCATTATTTTGTTCATCAATTCTCATGTGAAATCTCAAATAAAGTTAAATGCTACGTATTAAGTTTCTATAATGTCTATGATGAATGCTTTGCTTTATCAATGTCATCATATGAACATTTGAAATTTCCTTATATTTTAAAATTTTCCTTATGTTTTAACAGCCATCCCTTGCCAACTCCTAAAAATTGGCCAAAACAAAACCCATACTAGAAGAGCACATCCCAAGAACTTGGGAAAGCATCAATTAATAATTACATTTTTTATATAATTTAGTAGCTTATTAGGATCTCCATATAACCATTTTCCAAATTTCCCAAGGAAAAATTATATTTTATGACACAAACAACAACGATATCACAATATTAATAAAGGCTTCTGTTAAAAAATTTAGAAGAACATGCTAACAAAGGTTTACCTCTTTAAAATTTATTGCTTCTTTCAGGCCTGGAAAAAGTGTCTTCTCCAACCTGCTAATAATTTCATCAGCCACAGCTTCTTTCTTGGCATTATAATCTGCAAATGAGAGGTCCTAGACAAGCCCACCAATTGTTAGACAGTTTCCTTAAACAAACATAACGGCATTCATGTAAATAGTTTAACACAATAGAAAGGTATACCATGAAATGATTTATGAACATATTTAGCTAGAATAAATTTGGCTTTCATTGCTGCAGATTCACTTGATCCCTGTCTTTCATGATTTCTTTCAAAATGCATGTTCAAAATTATACCTTCCAATCATCAATCCAAGCAGTAGTAAAGACATGAAGAATATGGCAACCCTTAGGAGCTAGTGACGGATCCAAAACAGTTGGAATACTAAGAAAAATGCTTCCATAAGGTTCCTCTAGTTTTCCCCAGTCATCCTGATACAATAAAATTAATTTCCAATGCATTTCAGCAAAATTGAAATCTGGTCAAATATGCAATCAGTCATTTAGTAAGTGTTAAGTATCTGGAATTCCATCTATTCAATTGTGCAATTTGAACATGCATTCTAGTAATCAAGTTACCTCTAGAATAAAATGATGGCAATCTGTACCCACTGGCAAAACACTCTCTTTCACTCCCAAGTGAATGGAAAGAAAAGAGGGTGCTTTCACATATAAACTCTGAAAACTTTGTTCCTCTTTAGGAAGCTCCTCTGGTCTTAAAAGTCGTCCTGCAAGGAAAGATCAAGTAGGATAAGTTCTATCATATATTGGAAGGAAAGTATAATATATCTAGTCTCTCCTGATCAATAATAAAAAAATATTTATCAGCAATACTGCAACAGTTGATAAATAGCACTGCATCCTTTAACAAGCATACAACTATATTTCCAAAATTTTAAAAAAAATTGATTATAAATTATCAAATTGTGTACCAAAAGTATCCCATCTGGTTGCATTTGAAATGATCTTCTTGGCATAAAATTCTCTGCCATCAGAGAGCCTTACTCCTACCTACACATCCAAGAGCTCCCAATGTGAAAAGGTAATTTTCACCGTCTTAAAATCCTAAAGCAGTTTGTGGGTGTCTCTTAGTAATCAATAGACATAAAGACAAAAAACTAAAGGATATGGACTCACAGCCTTCCCGTTTTCCAGTTTAATATTTGTGACATTTGCCTTATATAGAATCATACCACCATTATCGACTAGGCCTTTAGCTAGATTTGTGGCAATTCCACCCACACCACCAACAGGATAATTTATCCCTCCAAAATGTCTATCACATAGAACCTGTTATATAAAGATGTGTCAGCAATTAAAGTTTTAAGAGCATGTCCCATTCACAAACCATCCATGATTTCTGTAATGCCATGTGAAGTCATAACTTACCATACTTGCATTTATCATTGGTGTCCGCAAAGCCTTTACTGTGCTCACGATGAAGCACTGTAAGAAGCAAGTCAACAAGGTATCAGCTAGTTACAATGTATGCAATCATTTATTAACGTTAGTCCATTTGCCAATAAAGAAACATGGATCCAATAAATGGCTATTGTTTGAAATTGAGAAAGTTTGAGACCAACCTCAGCATCAATGAAATTGAGTAAAACTGGATCTTTAATATACTTCCGGGCTATGTCACCAGCATTTTGTGGCAAGTAAGAGGCTACAAAACATTATACAATAAGAATTTACTATCATTCTCTGCATTAAGTAAGCATTGTGCTACATGTAAAAAATATGGCTGTTGCAGGTACTTTGTAATTCTAGCAATGGTCATTCCTTTTTGTGTTTCTATCAACTAACATGTTATAATATTAGAACTATAGGTTAAGATATATTTAAATTGTAAAAGCTATGAAATTTTAGTCATTTAGTCAAAGAGATTATTATCCCTATTAATAAAACCTATAACAAATAAGAGGAATTGTTATAATTATTAAATCCAAATATTTTGGTGTCAAATTCACAGAAAATGATATTATGAAACAATTACCAAGAGTTAAGCACGCCAATGGATTCTTAAAAAACTGGCCAAAAAGATATAATGGCTCCTCCAATGACTTCAATTCCAGTGAGTTCAAAGAATTGAACACCTGCATTTCAGCAAACCACCTCAGATGTGGAGAATTTTTTACCAAACATAAAAAATAAATTAAGAAAGCATGTATAGCAGTCTTAGCATTAACAGTAAAATAATAAATATGCTTGGCTAACCTTCCAACATTCATTGTAAAATCGGGAAATTCCTTCCTTTTCATGGGGGAAATAACTAGTAAGCTCAACAAGAAAATCTTCAAACTCTCTATGCACACGAACAGAAAGACCCCCTGGCAAATGGTAGTGAACAGTTGTTGGATCGGGTATGACCTCCATTTTGCAACCAACAGTTGCTAATGCTTTTGTGATTAGATTTATAGAGCCCTGCATGTGACCATAAAGAGATCAAAACTTGATTTTCAAATAGTTTATCTTCCCATTAAATCTGATTAGCCCCATTAAATAGTATCAAATAAAACATACTATAATGATGCTTCATCCAAAATAGGAGTAGCTTGGAAAGGTAATATTTTTAGATAAGTCAATTAACTATATTGACAAATATGTTGAGCTGAGGAAAAAAGGCATATATGTCATTTCTTTCATCGTATGATAAACCATAAAATAATCTTGCATGCAAATGGAGTAAATACAAAACTAGTAGAGGTCTTCTTTAAGCTTGTCACATTTCAGACTAAAAATACATAATTTTAGTTGTAGCGGGGTGGTCATTGTGTTGCATCTCTCTTCAATAATTTTGTGTGCCTATTTAAGAAAGTTTCTTCAAGATCTTACTATTTCTCATTTATGATAGTCTCCATCTTCTCAATCATTGAGTTGATGCTATCATATCTCTTTCAAACAAGGCTTATCCCTGTCAGTAATATATATCATACTCAAAACAGCTTAGTGATATTTAGGAGATATTCCACTCATCCTCACCAAGTGTCATCTAAGATCATCGAATTAATATTCATTGTCCTCTCATTGATGACTTACCTCCATATGGACCAAGCTTGTGTGATGACCATGTTAGAAAGTGCCTCCCAAACCTTTCAAAAGTCATCTCAAGCTGATTATGTTGGAGACAAACAAGTCTCACCAACCTATTCTAAAATAAAAATAAAATATTAAAAACAAACTTCAAATAGAAAAACGTGACTAAATTAAGTTTTAAAAAAATAAATTTTTAAGTGACTAGCGTGAAACATAATTTTTTATACTATTTAACTTACCTTTAGCAACTCCAATTACGAATATGATTTGAATATGCCCTACAACATATGTTGGTTGGGATGAACATTCAGAATGATACACCTTTTCGATCCAATCAATTGTGTTGCCAATCTTTTGTAGCAATTTTGAAGGAGTGAAGAGCACAAGGTGTCCAAAAGATGTCTGAATATTCTTCAACCAACAAACCAAATGCTCTACAATTCTTCGTATTGTCTATTATGACTTGAATGGCACTACGAAACCCCACTTCCTCAATGGTTGTCATGGATATGTTAGCAATAAATTGGCCATCCTTCACCTCCCCCTCACAATCTATGACTCTCTCAAAATCATTACTCCTTTAGAGGACACTACGATCACATTGATCAAGGATTGATTTTTGGTATCTTTCCATCCATCGAAAATGGACACCCCTATCTCGACCCATTAAGCCAGCATGGACTTCCAATGAATTTTCTACAAGTTTGACCTCCTTTTCCAATAAAGCACTACACACCTCCTCGTGACCTAGGTTCTTGTACTCTTATAGACCCTCATTAATTTTTCTCACTATTGCTTGCCCATATGGTGAGAAAGCAACATTGAAAACTAATCCATTTGCATAAATACATCTGGTTAGCTATTGATCAACAATATCTCAAGACTTATTTTGAAAATTTATTTCTACTAATTCCTTGGTCTCTTATGTGTAATAGGGTTGATTGAAGCATGGACAAAAATAAGAAACTCTCTACCACAACTTTAGGCTTAGATGGAGGTAGAGGAGACTTCATTCCTCAAGAAACTTTCTTTGTCAAAGGATGATTTGCTTGACATTCTACTACTTCATCTACTTGCTCCATTTGAAATGCCTTTAAGTATCACCTCCTTCCCATTGTGTTGGAAACATAGCTCCATCTTTTGAAAATCGTGATGGTATCTACTAGTGGCTTGGGTTTCTGGAACATGTACCTCCGTTCTTAGCACTCCATTTGAAATACCTTGAAGTATCACCTCCTTCCAATTATGTTGGAAACATAGCTCCAACTTTTGAAAATCTTGATAATAACTACCAAGAGAATGTAGCAACTGAATGCCCAAAACTATATCCATATCGCCCATGCGTACCACATATAAATCATCCTTAACTTGATATCTTCCCAAGGATAAGTTAGGCTATTGTAATCCCCCCCTACAAGGAATAATATGGCCATGCACAAGCCTAACATTAAACCTATTAAACTTGTTACTACACAAGCCTCTCCTAGCAACCAAATGTGTATCTATGAAATTATCGGTAGCCCCACTATCAATCAACGCTATCACCTTGTGACCCTGCAAGACTCCTCAAACCCTAAAAACATGATACTCGGGGATCCATGAAAGCATAGCAAGAATGCCGCTTGGAATCTTGTCTTCTCTACTTTTGTACTCTGTCTCATTAATCATAGTGCTAGACTCAAGTCCTTCTACAAGATGAACCGTTATATAGCATATTTGCCCCTTCCCTGAGCATTTATGGCCTAGTTCCCATGACTCTCCATGAGAAAAGCAAAACTTCTTCCACCAAAGCTCATTCTTAGTTTACTCACCCTTGTTTGGTTTAAGAGGCAATTCTTTTGGTTGAGGGGTAACTTTTTGGAAGGTTTCCTCATGCTATTTTGTTGGTATATTTTTGGGATGGAATTTGATCTTGGTTGTTGCGTCTTCCAACTTCAATGCCTTTTGAATTGCATCTTGTAGAGATGTAGGGTCAAGAGTGCTCACCAAGCCCCAAAGTGACTCCATCAACCCCTCAATGGACAAGTAAGTGAATCTTTCCTTGGTAACATTCGTCACCATTATATTCTCTGAAATTCTACCACATAATGCTCTACTAACCCATGTTGCCTCAATCGTGTTAAATCTTTGAAATGCCTCTCTGGATGCTTCTAATCGAACCTAGCTATAAGTCTTTGAGTAAATTCAGCATATGTTGCAATATGTTGATGTCCTTGTGTGACAATTCCATGATGCCACCACTCGTGCAATCCCATTCAAATGAAGAATAGCAAACTTAACAGCTTCCTCTTCTGTCATAGGAAAAAGTGAGATATTTGTGTCCAATTTTTGGACCCAAGCTCTCAATATGACTCTTCCTGAACCATCAAATGTTGGGACTGACATCTTGCTTAATCTTTGTTGCAAATCTCTATTTCCTTGTGGCATGGTTTGTCTTCCCCTAAATCCATCCCTAGCATTGCAAAATTGTTTGAAAGGAATACCACACCTAACATCGTGATCAATCCTTGAATATTCATCTATGCAGGCCTCAAATGCTTCTTGATTTTACTCTTCTTCTTGGAGTGGTTTTGTTCTAGGAAGAAATGTGGGTTGAATAGGATGTGGTTCTGATCCACTTGGATTATTATTTATAATTAATCTATTAAGATTAGTGTCACTGCCTTCTATCCCATTGTTTTGTGTGTTTCTATGAGAATTATTCATGTTTTACATCATTCGGATGAGTAATTGATTGGTTTCCTCGTGTTGTTTCATCATTTGTTCATGTCAGCTATCTGTTCCACAAACATCTTCCACTCATCCTGATCGTCCATCTTGGTTTTACCACTAATTTACTTGTTTTCCTCTTAGAGTTCTGCCTCTATTTTTCTCTCTCTCCAAAGCCCTTTGAGCCCTTTGGCTTCACTGCAATAGTTAGATTTAGACCCACAGGGTGGCAAGATTGTTGTGCTCTAATACCAATTTTAATGTCCCTTTCCTTTTTTTGCCTTTAAACAATAATTCTAACTCAAAGATGATACTTGTATTTATATTTATAAATATAACTTAATAAAAGTAATTAATCTTATTATAATATTCAGTTTTATTACTTTGACATAATTCTGAAAATAGAATTATCTTGATTTTCTGCTATAATTCTCCGTTCTATTTGGAGCTATTTTTCCTTGAATGTTTGTCCTTATTATCTAGACAAGTTATGGGTTTTCAATAACTTGATAGGATAAGTAAGGGCTTTCTTCCTTTAATCTCTTAATTTTCCTTGGAGGAAATAAGCCACAGCCAGACCAACAATGTACTACCCACAAAGGGGCCAGCAGCTCCAACTCTAGCAATAAATGGAAGGTCCTAGGTTCTAGTCCTAGCTGGTATATGAGAAAGAGCTCAACATGATATTCAAGCTAGGGTAAGCCAGGAGACCCAAGCCCCTGCATTGTGGCTTATGGGGGGTTGCTGGAAATAAGCCACACCCAGACCAACGATGGACTAGCCACAAAGGGGCCAATGTCTTAGTGGTAAAGAACTCCACTAGCAAATGGAGGGCCTTAGGTTTGGGTCTTAGCTGGTCCATGAGCAGCAACTCAACAAGATATGGATTATAACAAAATTTACAATGAGTAAAATGCACATAAATAGTCAACCAAAATGCAGATATTTCTCATTCTGTCTTTGATAGGTCAATCAAAGCTTAAAAGGGTTGTCAATTGATCAACACTGATTTCACCATCATTGATGCATTTGCTAACTAAAACTTCCAACGTGCAAGGGTTTGAAGCTATAGATTTCAGTTTCAACCTTTCTTTTATAGATTCTCACACATGTCCAAGGGTGAAATTTCAATGCTTAGTGAAATTCCCTTTAATTTGCAATATTACAAGGTCTTTAGTTGAGTTTTCGTGTAGATGGTGCATCTATCTTGCAAGTCTAAATCTAGCTTATATCATTTATTATTTCTCTATTTTGTTCTTTGAAGCCTTTTCAATTTTAGAATTAGATCGTAAAGTTGGCTTCATCATATATATATGCCTACAATGATTACTAATAGGGCATGTTGGAGCCCAATTTCACAAGCCTTGAAAATTGCAAGATTGGCCAAGTTTTGTCTACTTTTGTGCATTTTCCTTGTCTATCCATCATAGATAATGGACTCCTCCCCTTTGTCATTTTTTTCCTAAGGATACTCAGCTAATGTGTTTTTTTATCATCTGTCCTTAGTGAAGTTATTGGGGAATTCCTATGGTCAAGCTTGTCTTATTGTTTGACTGGTGGTGTGTCTATTCTTCATTCGTAGGTTCTTGAACCTTCACAAGATTTTTTCACTTTTGCACTAGGTCCTAAGGTTCCAAGTTTCCCTGAAACCCCAACCCCCACACTCTTCAATGCTCTTTCCACCCTTGGTCCCCTATCCCCATTCTATTCTTCCTTCGTAGGTTCCCAAGCCTTCGCAAGATTTATACACTTTTGCACTAGGTCCTAAGGTTACAAGTTTCCCCGAAACCCAAATCCCCACACTCCTCAATGCACTTTCCACCCTTGCACTCAATCCCTTAGTGCCAAGTCCACACAATGGTCTAATCCTAATAGCCTCTTGTCTCTTGCCTCCTATTCTAACCCAACCTGTATTCTCCTTTTCAGTGGGTGAACTTTGAATTTTAGCACCAAGTCCCTCATGCAAGGTCCACTCCACACCTCAACCCTCGCGACCTCTTAATCCACACTCTCTTGTGTCCCAACCCTTGTTCGCTCCCCGAAAATGAGGCCTGATCCTTTCCCCATCCTCTCCTCCCTTGTTCTTGATCCCTCTCGAGGTCCAAACCCCGATATCCTACAAGACTTCTTCCCTCCTAGGACCTAACCCCCACTCTCCTATTTTCCCTTCAAAGCCAAATCCTTTGAGGAAAACATGCACCTTCAAATCCATATCCAAGTCCCAATTCCTCTTGTGATCACAACTTCTACAGGCTCTTCTCCCCAAAACTTCCTAAGTCAATGGTCCCTCCCAAGACCTAACAACTAGCCTTCTCCTTTTTCCCTAGTATCAAGTTCTTCAACTCTCCCCACTAGTCCAAGTACCAATTTCCTCCCACTTCTCGATTCTCACTGTACTTTCTTGCATTTCTTCACACAAATTCACAAACTTCCTCAGCTCTCCAAAATCAAGTTCTAAGGTCCCTCCTAGACCTAAAAGGCTACAGAATCACCTATTACCCCCCTGCAACCCTCGACAAGCAATTTCACCTTCCTCATAACTTGCCCATCACGTCTAAATGCTTGGATTTAACCCTTCAATCTCTAATTCATCCTTCGTACTTAAATCCATGGTTTAATCTCATAAGCACAATTTCAAATGAGGATTTGTTGCATATATTATGAGCCCTACTACCATTAACAAGGGTGCCATTAATGAGGGTCATTGGAGTTCTTCCCACCTAGATCCACCGACTTGCACAACCCCCACATGCCAGATCCACAACTTCTTCCACCTAAAGCTCCCATGAGTTGCTAAATGTCAAAAACAAATAAATATATATATATATATTAACAAAGAAACAAAACTCAGACTCAAAGAAGACTTGGTGAGGGTGACTCGACTCAAAACTCGAGACTTGGTAAAAAAACTTGGCACGAACTCAACAAAGACTTGGCAAGTGCAAAACCCAAGAAATTTAGAGATTTTTAAGGATTTAGATTTATTCTTATTCTAAGGAGTAGTTCTTAGCAAGCAAAAATGGTGAATGGACTTAAAGTCGAAGATAGACTTGAAGGTACTTCAAACTTCACTTCGTGGAAGTTTAGAGTTCTTATTGCACTTGAAGAAAATGATCTTCTTCAGTTTGTGGAAAAAGAAGATTTACCTGAGACAGAAGATCAAAAGGAGAAACTTCAATTCAAGAAGAATGCCATAAAAGCGAAGATCTTGATTGACTCCGTCAAGGATCACTTAGTGCCTCTCATTTCCAAAATGACAACTGCAAGAGACGTTCAAAACCTTGGAAGGTCTATATGAGATCAACAACACAAGTAGGGCTCTTGCATTTCATCAAGTCAAGATGGCGAAAAGAGAATCAGTCATGTCATTCTTCATGAAGATCTAAGAACTAAGGGATCAACTAAGCACTATTGGAGATCTAGTGGTAGATAAAGATCTTGTCATGTTGGCATTGAATGGCCTTCCTCATTCTTGGGAGCCATTTATTCAAAGTATAAGTGGGAGATCCAAATTGCCTAAGTTTGATCGTCTTCATGTTGATTGCATCCAAGAAGAATCTAGATTAGCTGCAAGAGGAATTGTCAAAGGTTCTCAAAATGAAGACTCTCATGTCCTTACCACTCAATCTACTAAGAAGAAAGGAAGAAAATGGAGAAAAGGCAATTTCAAGAGGAATAGAGATCAAAGATCAGACCTTGCACTTGATTCAAAGAAGAAGAAGAAAGATCTCTCCCACATTCGATGCTTTAGATGTGACAAGTTTGGTCACTATGCAAGAGATTGTTTGACAAGGCCTAAGAAGCAACAAGAGGCAAACATTAATGAAGTCTCAACTCAAAAGGACGCAGAAGACAACTCTAATGGATTCTTCTTCATATCTGCCTTATCAAATAATGTTCCCATGGACAGTGACACCTGGCTAATTGATAGTGGAGCTTCTCGACACATCACAGGCTATCGAGAACATCTTTCAGATTTGGTGGAAAGGGAATCTAATCTTCAAGTGATCATTGGAGATGACGCACGCTATTCAATAAAAGGATTTGGTGCTACATCACTCAACCTAGAATCTGGAATTTCTCTTCATCTAAGTGATGTCTTATTCGTGTCAGGAGTCTTGTGTCTATTTCAGCCTTGGAGGACAAAGGTTATCAAGTTGCATTTTCATAAGGGAGAGTTCTTGCATGGCCAAAGAAATCCAGCATCAAGATTGCACGTGTGATCAGGAATCGACATGAGAGTTTGTACAAGCTTTCCACTCATCCAATTCAAGCTCTTCTACGTGACTCTTCCAATTCCGGCGAACTATGGCATAGAAGACTTGGGCATCTACATTTTAAAGCTCTTCCATCATTGGAGAAGATGGTTAAAGGTATTCCTAAACAATGTACATAATGGTACTTGTAAAGGTTGTGCTATGGGTAAAAATACTAAGAGTCCATTTCATAGCAATGAAAAAAGGTCAAAAGAAATTTTAGATCTTGACATCTTGTACATTCTGATTTATGTGGTCCAATGTCAATGGCAACCCTAAGTGGATTTTTGTATTATGTAACTTTCATAGATAACTACTCTAGGAAGACTTGGATTTATTTCTTAAGGTCTAAAGTGTTGAAATGGATAGCTAATTCGGATTATATTTTAATGTTGCCTTGTGGCAATTAAAATATTAATCATATTGTAATAAGGTTATGAAATTACATGTCTAATAGGGCTGGGCCCAAAATGAAACATGGTATAACTTGCAATTTATGTAGGCCCCAAATTGGGCGCCAAAAGGGCAAAACTAAAATATGTAAAATAGCGGCAATTTTGTTAAAGCCGACTTGGAAAACTTGAACATGAATCTTGTATAAAAACAAGATTCATTTCACACTTCAAATACAATGCATCATCTTCATCAAGTGTCGTTAGCCTTATGTGAATCATCCTTCCAAGAGCAGCGAACTGTCTTCTTGAGGCAGCGATTCATTCCTAGGAACAGCGAATTGTCTCAGTAGCAGCGAATCACATTCACAGTCAGCGAATTCACTCCTATGCTCTAAAAATGATCTGCATGACAGCAAATAGCAAATCTTGATATTGCAGATAAGTTTATCAAGCTATTCCTTGTGCCCTAGTTTGGAATCTTCATTTTGTTGTTCTTATTCATATGATTGCTTCAAGTGTTGAAGCAAAGTTGTATACTGATATTGTCTAATATAAACTGAGATCTTGTTGCTGGGTTTTTCACCTCCAAAATGGAGGTTTGCCCAGGGTACATGTGTGCTATGTGTATGATTTATCTTGCATTTTGATTTTTCATTCTATATTGCTAATCTAATTACTTAAAATCAACATGGTATCAGAGCTTGGTTCGAATTAGGGGTAATCAGATTGATTGTAGTTGTTCCTCCTCTTCCTATTTTGCTCTTATCACTTCATTCGAAATGTTGAACTATCTTAGGGTTAAAGATAGATTGGATAGTGCATCCAACTTCACGTCATGGAGATTCTAAATCATGCTTGCATTGAATGGAAGTGATCTTGCAGACTTTGTGGAGAGATCATCCATTGAACCTGAGGCAGAAGAGGAAAAGACTTCATGGAGGAAGAAAGATTTTCAAGCTCAGAGAATGTTGGTTGACTCCGTGAAGGATCATATTGTACCTATCATCTCTAAGCTAAAGACTGCCAGCGAAATGTTCAAGACATTGGAAGAGATGTACGAAATCAACAACACTAGTCGTGCTCTAGCTTTGAAGCAGCACCTTCATCACATCAAGATGATGAAAGGTGAATCCGTCATAGAATACTTCATGAGGATTTCTGATTCGAGAGATCAGCTCTCATCCATTGGGAAGGTTGTTGATGACAGTGACTTGACCATGCTTGCTCTCAATGGTCTTCCGGCATCTTGAGAGTCTTACATTCAAGGAATTAGTGCAAGATCAGAACTTCCCAAGTTCGATCGTTTGAGAGCAGATTGCATACAAGAAGAGTCACGGTTGATAGCAAGAGGAATTGAGCGTGATCATTATGATGTAGAAAATCAAGTCCTTTCTTCGCATATGGTTAAAGGCAAAGGAAGGAAGTGGGATAGAGACAGAGATTCAGATCCTACCCTAAATCAAAAAGGAAGGACTTATCTCACATCCAGTGCTTTAAGTGTGACAAGTATGGTCATTTTGCTCGGGATTGCAAATTCAGGTACACTCCTCTTGCTTCTTCTGCAGAAATTGGCATAGGGACATCACAGGAGGAGCAAAGGTCAAATGAAGACTTCCTTTTCTAAAAGGAGGAAATGTTGGGAGCTTGACATCTTTAGCTTCAGAGGGAGCTTGTCAAGCTCAAAGGGAGCTTGTCAAACTCAGAGGGAGACAGCTTCTTTCAGCTTCAGAGGAAGCCTCATCTTTTGGGTAATGCATTCTTCTCTGGGAGAAGTTTGAGGTGAAAGCCCTCATTCCACCCTCTGTGAGTAGGTATGGTGGATCCACCCTCTGCGAGTAGGCATGGTGGTGATGCATGGAAGAAATTCCATGATGAGTTCGTTCACCCACTGGGAGTATCTATGGTGAACGTTTTTATCTATGGGAGTAGCCATGGTGGCAGCCACTATGTGACTTGATTACTCATAGAATCCTCTGTAGGTAAGAGGGAGTGTTGAAATGGATAGCTAGTTCGGATTATATTGTAATGTTGCCTTGTGGCAATTAAAATATTAATCATATTGTAATAAGGTTATGGAATTACATGTCTAATAGGGCTGGGCCCAAAATGAAATGTGGTATAACTTGCAATTTATGTAGGCCCCAAATTGGGCACCAAAAGGGCAAAACTAAAATATGTAAAATAGCAGCAATTTTGTTAAAGCCGACTTGGAAAACTTGAACATGAATCTTGTATAGAAACAAGATTCATTTCACACTTGAAACACAATGCATCATCTTCATCAAGTGTCGTTAGCCTTATGTGAATCATCCTTCCAAGAGCAGCGAACTATCTTCTTGAGGCAGCGATTCATTCCTAGGAACAGCGAATTGTCTCAGTAGCAGCGAATCACATTCACAATCAGCGAATTCACTCCTATACTCTGAAAATGATTTGCATGACAGCAAATAGCAAATCTTGATATTGCAAATAAGTTTATCAAGCTATTCCTTGTGCCCTAGTTTGGAATCTTCGTTCTGCTGTTCTTATTTATATGATTGCTTCAAGTGTTGAAGCAAAGTTGTGTACTGATATTGTCTAATATAAACTGAGATCTTGTTGTTGGGTTTTTCACCTCCAAGAGGGACGTTTTCCCAGGGTACATGTGTGCTATGTGTATGATTTATCTTGCATTCTGATTTTTCATTCTATATTGCTAATCTAATTATTTAAAATCAACATAAAGAGTTTGATGAAGTCCTACGTAGATTTAAAGAGTTTAAGGCCCGAGTAGAAAACTTATCTAGTAAGAGAATTAAAGTTTTAAGTCTGATAATGGAGGTGAATACACCTCTGGTAGCTTTTGTGATTTCTGTATTGAGGCAGGGTTCAAGAGGGAGTTTTGTATCCCTTACAACCCACAGCAAAATGGGGTTGCAGAAAGAAAGAACAGATCCATTGTTGAAGCTGCAAAAGCCATGATCCATGATCAAGACCTTCAAACCTTTCTTTGGGCAAAAGCTTCTAGAACAGCAGTGTATGTTCATAATAGATGTCCTCATCGGATATTGCAGAATATGACTCCAAAAGAAGCCTTTTCAAGGATTAAGTCTGATGTCGATCACTTGAGGATCTTTGGTTGTCCAGTGTACATCCATGTACCTAAAGACAAAAGAACCAAGTTGGAACCTTTTGGCAAGAGAGGAATATTTGTGGGCTACAGTGAAACTTCTAAAGCCTACAGGATTTACATTCCAGGTCAGAAACAGATAGAGGTTAGCAGAGATGTTACATTTGAGGAAGATGTTCCATTCAGAAAATCTAAAGGTTCATGCATGGAGATAGATGATCAAGAGACTCCTCAAGACATGGACATTGATCATACTCTTGAGATTCAGAGGCAATCTACTGAACCTGAAGCGAATGATGATCCAATTGAACCCTTGGATCCTACTAATGGGCCTAGAGATATTATTGTGAATCGAAAGAGACCTCTTTGGGCAAAGAAAACTACGCAGGAGGCAGAAAATTTTGCGGCTCCTAGAGGCACATTCAGAGAAAGTAGAAGACCACAGAGATTCTCTAGCTATGTTGCATTGATGTGTAATCTTATTGAGACTGAACCTTCCAGTGTTGAGGAAGCCTCAAATCAGCAAGTATGGAAAGATGCTATGGATGAAGAATATCAATCCATTATTAAGAATGATGTTTGGGATATTGTACCTAGACCTGAAGGAAAGCCAGTTGTATCTTCCAAGTGGCTATACAAGATTAAGCATGCAATTGATGGAAGCATTGAGAAATACAAGGCTAGATTTGTGGCACGTGGTTTCTCTCAGAAAGAAGGAATAGACTATGAAGAAACATTTGCTCCAGTTGCTCGCTATACTTCCATCAGGACCATCATTGCCATTGCAGCAGCCAAGGGATGGAAGCTACATCAGATGGATGTGAAGATAGCTTTTCTCAATGGTGTAATTGAAGAAGAGGTCTACATTGAGCAACCTGAAGGTTTCGTAATTAATGGGAAAGAGTCTCATGTATGCAAATTGAAGAAAGCATTATATGGTCTTAAGCAAGCTCCTCGTGCATGGTATGAAAGGATTGACAAATACTTGGTGAGTTTGGGTTTCTGCAAGAATGATGTTGATCCAAATGTTTACTTCAAGGTAATCAATAGTGAAGCCTTAATCTTGGTTCTAAATGTTGATGACTTATTTCTTACTGGGGAAGAACATCTTATCTTTAGATGCAAGAAGGAGTTGACTTCAGAATTTGAGATGAAGGACCTAGGACTCATGCATTTCTTTCTAGGTTTGGAAGTGTGGCAGAGGCCTAATGAGATTATCCTAAGTCAAGGAAAATACACCACTGATATCTTGAAGAGATTTGGAATGTTAGATTGCAAATCTATGTCTACACCGATGGAAACTAACTTGAAAAAGTTGAGTGAATCTGCAGCTAGTTCAGCTCTTGTGGATCCAACTATGCATAGACAGTTGATTGGATCCTTGATGTATCTAGTTAATACTAGACCGGATATTTGCCATGCAGTGAGTGCACTTAGTCAGTTCATGTGTGAACCAAGCCAGATACATCTAGTTGCAGCCAAGCATATCTTGAGATACTTGCGTGGCACAGTTGGATATGGCTTGAAATATTCTTCCAATGTAGACCTGAATCTGCAAGGCTATTTTGATTCTAATTGGGCGGGGAGTGTTACTGATCGGAAGAGCACGTTTGGTTGTGTTGTGACGTATTCACACATCGCCCCATTGCAAATGGGGACCCTTGCTTTTTGCTTTCTAGGATTTGTTTTCTAGGTGTTTAGGGTTTGTCTATTAGCCTTTGCATTTTGAGTGTCGCCAAGGGATCAATAGGATGGTAGGCTTTGCTTGAGCCAGGGGAGTCAGCAGGTGCTCCAGGTTAGGGTTTCTTTGAGAGTCTTCCTTAGGGCCTGGTTTTGCTCTTGTTGCTAATTGTGTCTTGCTTTGTGAGTGGGTATCATTCTTGAAGGTCCGAGCTAAGTCAAGTTGGTGAGTGATGAAGTCTGAAATGTCATCCTGATCTTCAAATGCCCTGAAATTTGGCTAAGTCTGGAATGTCCTGATCCTGAAATTTGACTGTCTGGAAAACTGAAGAATCCTCCAAAAACTAGATTTTGCAATATAACTCCTGGAGGTCTGAAACCACTCTCAAATTTCGCTCCTGACCCTTCCAAAGGGTCCAAAGCGAATTTCGCTCCTGACCCTTCCAAAGGGTCCAGAGCGAAATTCTCCATAAGACATTCTACTTTGACCAAAACCTAGAACTAACGCATTCCTAGGCTTGAATGAAGGCAAAAGCACTTATTTGAATGAAGAAATGCGAAAAAATGAAGTCAAGATCATGGCCTAAGGTGAATTTCGCTCCTGACCCTTCTAAAGGGTCCAGAGCGAAATTCATATTTCCTCTATTTTTCTCCTTAGCTTGACCAAGTTTGTAGACTTTTGAGGCATAATTGAGAAGGTTTGATGCAACTTTGCCTTGGAGAGGAGATTTTAGACCTTGGGATGATGGATTCTAGCCTGGGAGAGGAATTTCGCTCCTAACCCTTCCAAAGGGTCCAGAGCAAAAATCCTTATAACCCTCATTTTCCTTCCTTGTTTTGGATGGGTGTTGTTTTATTAGGCATTGTGTGTGAGTCTTGATGTGTTCTTGCCTTGAGAAGTGTTTTGAAAAGTGAGGATCTTGTCCAAAAATAGGAATTTCGCTCCTGACCCTTCTAAAGGGTCCAGAGCGAAATTCTTCATAAGCCTCATTTGCTCCCTTGTTTTGGATACCAACCTTGTTCCATGGGCAAATTTGGGAAGGAAATAACATGTCTCTGACTTTTGAGGTGATGGAACGTAGAAATGTGAAGGATTTTGGCCAAGATTAGGAATTTCGCTTCTGACCCTTCCAAAGGGTCCAGAGCGAAATTCACTATAATCCTCATTTGCTACCTTGAATGGGCTTAAAACCTGGTTCCTCAAGTGGAAAACAATCTAATTTTGCCTTATGAGGTGGTTTGAAGTTTGAAAAGTGAACAATCTAGCTTGGAATGAGATTTTCGCTCCTGACCCTTCCAAAGGGTCCAGAGCGAAAATCTTCTTGAAGCTCATTTTCTTTCCTTGTTTGACTAAATTTTGATTTGCAGGGTATCTTGGAAGGAAGGTGGGACATCCTTGTTGCCTTTGAAGGTTTGAAAGCATATGACAATGTAGGATTTTGGACCAAAAGGGAAATTTTGCTCCTGACCCTTCCAAAGGGTCCAGAGCGAAATTCCAAAAGCTCTTATTTTTGCAATGAAGAAGGTTAAGTTTTTGATTTGTTATGACGTGGATGGAAGTGAAATAACTTGTCTTTGCCTCTTGAGGTTGTTTTGAAAGGGAGAAATGAAGAATCTAGCCCAAGTAAAGATTTTCGCTCCTGACCCTTCCAAAGGGTCCAGAGCGAAAATCAACCTAAGACTCATTTCTTGCCTTATTTGACCAAATTTTGATTTGCAAGGCATTTTGAAGGGAAGAGTAGACATGTTTGGACGTTGGAAATGTTTGAAAGCTTTGAAAAAATGAAGGATTCTAGCCAAGAAGGTGAATTTCACTCCTGACCCTTCCAAAGGGTCCAGAGCGAAATTCCTTGCAAGCCTATTTTTTTTTACCTTGCTTAGACCACAAACCTTGTCTCCTGGGTGAAGAATGATGTTTTGTTACCTTCCAGAGAAGATTAGAGTTGAAAAAATGAAGGATCAAGTCAAGAATGAGATTTTCGCTCCTGACCCTTCCAAAGGGTGTAGAGCGAAAATCCTCCTAGACCTCATTTCTTTCCTTATTTGGCCAGGTTTTGATGTCCAAGGCATGTTGAAAGGGAGAATGGGCATATTGAAACCCTTAAGGACGTTTGAAGGAGTTAAGGAATGAGTGTTTTGGCCAAGGAAGGAAATTTCGCTCCTGACCCTTCCAAAGGGTCCAGAGCGAAATTCCTTACAAGCATATATTTTTAACCTTGCTTGAGCTTAAAACTTTGTTCCTAAGGCGAAAAGAGATGAAATTTCACCTTGCAAAGAAGATTGGGATTAAAAAAATGATGATTTTGGGCTAGAAAAGGAAAATCACTCCTGACCCTTCTAAAGGGTCCAGGGCGAAAATCCTTCAATCACCTATTTTGCCTTGCAGAATCAAGTTAAACTTAGGTTGGATGAAAGAAGAGAAGTATTTCCTTGCCTTGTGAGGTGGATTGAAGTTGAAATGATGAAGAAGTGAACTACAAGCAAGAAATTCGCTCCTGACCCTTCCAAAGGGTCCAAGGCGAAATTGTCTAAAACCTATCTTTTCCCTTAGTTTCATGCCAAATCTAGTGTGGATCATGATTAAAGAAGTCCTTAGGCATGTCCTTGAATGGTCAATAATTATCAAGTTTGAAAGAATTGAGCCAAAATGAGAATTTCGCTCCTGACCCTTCCAAAGGGTCCAGAGCAAAATTCATCAAAATCCCTATTTTCTCCTTGTGTCAAGTCAAGACTTTGAGTCCTAAGGCGTAGTTGAGGTTGAAATGATGTTTCTTTGCCCTGTAGGATGAATTGAAGTGAAGGAGATGAGGAATTAAGACCTAAAGCTTGAATTTCGCTCCTAACCCTTCCAAAGGGTCCAGAGCGAAATTCTTAAAACCTCCATTTTTGCCCCAAATTTACATCAAGCTTGGTGTTGGTTGAGAATGAGGACGTCCTTGGGCATGTATCTAAGCAAGTATGATCACAAGGTGAGAAGAATTCGAGCCGGGAATGCAAAATTCGTTCCTGACCCTTCCAAAGGGTCCAGGGCGAAATTCTTATGGAGCCTGTCCTAGGAAAGAATCTTAAGCAAACTTCATTTTGATATCTTCTTGTTGATGATTTAAGGTAGGAAATGCTATGTTGAAATGAATTTATTATGTGTCCTTAATCATCTCTTGATTTGTTTTGCAAATGAAAGAAGAGCAGACATCATCAAGGACGACCTCCTCCAGTCCAGCATCATCAAGGACGACCTCCTCCAGTCCGGCATCAACAAGGACGACCTTCTCCAGTCCAGCATCATCAGGGACGACCTCTTCCAGTCCAGCATTCGAAGGAAAGGTACACCATCCATCCTGCACATGGAAGACAAAGGAAGTTAAAGCAAGGGTTCGTTGAAGAAGCAAATAGTTTCAGAAGAGTTAATTAAAGCTAGCTTCTCACCAACATCAAATTGAATATCTACCAAGTTACAAGTGTCAGACAAGGTGGCATCCCAGTCATCACTCCTCCAGTCGGATTGGTCCACCTCAGTGTGTCCAGATTCAATGTACCTGACTCATGGGAGATGGCACAAACTTCAATGTACCTACCCCAGCTATCCATTGGTCGAATATTCCAGAGAAGACATGTGTCCAAATAATTCAATTATTTCATTGGCCAGAATTGAGTTTAATGTAACAAACCCTAATTAGGGTTTTCATTGTAAAATCTCGGCCATTGATCTCAAATTGATCGGAGTCATTGAATTGTATTGAGGGCGCTATATAAGCCCTGGCTTGTAAAGGCTAATAGTTAGTCAATAATAGCTAATAGTTAATAGTTAGTAATAGAAGCCAGAATAGTAGAATAGCAATTAGAGTAGATTAAGAAGAGAAGGCAAGACATTGTTGCCTTAGTTGTAAAGATTTCTTTTCATTGAAGATATGGTGGAATATGTTGTTTCTTTGCAACATGCATGGTCTCTTGTTGAATCTTCATTTTTTATGATAGATGATTAGATTGAGTGAAGAAAATTGTTGAATGCACCTGTGTGGAATCTATCTAGTCCATACCACTAGCCTCTTACTGATGGTAAGTACGCCCTGCGTGGTCAACTGGCATAAAATGAGCTTAATCTCAAGTCGTTACACGTCTATTGTTCATGCATTATCTTGAATGGTGAACATTGTCAGATGGTGTACAATTTGAACGTATTGGAAGCATCCCTTAGAAGATCGCACTGAGTTGGTGTTGAATTGTTCAACTTGATGGTGAGACCCAGCCTAGTAGGACTCCACCTAGTCGTTCATCCATCTTCTTGCATTCTAGGTAGTAGGGTAGACTTCCTGGACCCTGCATCTTTTGTCATTTGTTTGTCTTCCAGTTAGTTAATAGGACCTGTGATTCTAGCAAATCAGACGTTTAGGTCGTCAAGTGTAAGTCCCCTTGTGATTCCAGCAAAATCACATCATACCACAAAGAGCTTATCCACACGTAGAGATCCTACATAACAGAACCTTGGAGTTACTCTGACTGATCCTTCAACGAGATCTTCAGCAGTCAGGAACTTTGTTCAAGAGAGGATAAGATACTTCGGTATTTTATTTTGTGTTTGGTCATGTACAAAATACACATCAACAGGTTGTTGCTTCAGTTTGGGATCTGCAATGATTTCTTGGTGTAGCAGAAAGCAGTCTTTAGTGGCACTGAGCACCACAGAGGCAGAATACATTCCAGCATGTGTGGCAACTCGTGAAGCAGTGTGGCTTCGGAAGCTCCTTGCAAGATTGTTTGGAAAATTGTTGGAGCCTACAGTTATTCATTGTGATAATCAAAGTTGTGTGGAGCTATCTACCAATCTAGTGTTCTATGACAGAACAAAACATGTTGAGATCCAATATCATTTCATCAGAGATATGGTATAGAGGAAAGTTGTCCAGTTGAGATATATTTGTATTGATGGACAAGCAGCTGACATTCTCACCAAGCCCCTTGCCAAAGTGAAGTTTGTGCATTTTCAAGACAAGCTTGAAGTTGTGGAGAATGAAGCACTTGCTGAGAGGGAGTCTCAGCATCAGTGATTTCTCGAGATGTACTATAATGCATTCTTCTCTGTGAGAGAAGTTTGAGGTGCAAGCCCTTGTTAATGCATTCTTCTCTGTGAGAGAGAAATTTGAGGTGAAAGCCCTTGTTCCATCCTTTGGGAGTAGCCATGGTGGATCCACCCTCTGGGAGTAGCCATGGTAGATGTCATGTTGAGAGACTCCATGACTTAGCACTTGTGTTTACTCACCCTCTGGGAGTAGCCATGGTGAACGTCATGATGAGATGACGACATCGCGTTGAGTGATTCCGTGATGAGCACTTGTGTTCATTTGCATTTCCATTCATGGGAGTAGCGATGATGGACGTACCCTCTGGGAGTAGCCATGGTGGATATCTTTACAAAGATCGAGAAGGACTCCTCCCTAGCTAAGAGGGAGTGTTAATGATAATGTAGCTATGGTTGGATTCCTTTAGGACAACATAGTCAATCCAAATGTCTGATAATCATCTAAGTTGTGTGATCTCCTAACTATATGCAAAATAAATATAGTTTATATTTATTAAGGGGGCCGACTTTTGGGAAAGTCCGCCACCCTTAATGAAAGGATACATTGCCTTGAAGGAGCCGACTCTTCATGGAAGAGTCTCCTTGAACGGGTATAAAGGAAGATAGGCTTCTCCTTCAGCAGATCAAATTACATATCAAGCAGATCAATTCATCAAAAGCAGTTTGCATACACCTTCAGCAGATCGGATTCTCATCTACAGCGTTCAGACTTAGGCAAATTCATCAAGGAGATCAACACATATATAGTAAATTAGCACTATTAATATAATTGCAGATCGGCCTTGTTGGTGGCCTCATATCTGGTTGTGTGATAGCCATATTGTATTCATTTACTTCAATACATATAAGAGATCTATAGCTGGGTTGTTCACCTTCAAGTTGGAAGGTTTTCCCAGGGTACATGTTGTGTATTATTGTTTGAATTGTCTAATATCTGCATTTTTCTAAATCTGATCATAAAATTAACATTTAAAATGTGTTTCAAGCACCCTTTACTAAATAAACCTTAAATTAAAGACATAATTACATGATCAAATAGAAGCTAATTTGATCACATACACAAGTATACATCGATCACATAAATATAAACACAAATTGTAGTTGAAGGAAATAGCACACTTAGATATATAAATAGTGTCAAATGTATACAAAAACTCATGGAATATGAAATCCATGACATTAAATGTTCCAAACAAATATCAAAACAATAACTGGAAGTCTATGACTCGAGAAGCCTGCATCCCTCCTACAAAGGCATCTAAGGTAGGTTCTGGATGATGTAGCAACCATAATATTTTTTTAACTATTAATATGCAGAGATTTGCCACAAGGGATACGTATTATGTAGATTTTTATTATTATGATTCATCATTGGCCTATTACTTGCTTAGACTTATGGTTTGATGGGGGTTTGGGGGCAACACCGAAGCGAGGTTGAGGGTAGCACCCCTCGTAGGGGTCTGAGGGTGAGAGAGAGACAGGCCTAGATCTTGGGGGAGAGAGGAGAGAGTGGGATAGAGAGAGATAGAGAGAGGTCTGAGGGGATAGAGGAAGAGTGCTAGGGAGAGAGATAGGTCTAGAGTTCAGGGCAGATAAAGTGAGTGAGATAGAGAGAGCAAGAGAATGTTGATAGGAGCTTGTTGATTATTGAGATTTTACTGTCTGAAAATTTATAAGATATTTTAAAACCTGAAGTCTGAAAATTTATAAGATCTTCTAAAACCTAGAATTTGCACCATAACTCCTACAGATTTGAAACCACTCTCAAACATCCTGCCAATATATACATGAATACTTAAATGTTATCTTTCATGTATATATTCTGATGAAGAGAATGAGACTGACTTGAAGACAAAGATGGGGAGTTACATGTTATATTTCATGTATATTCTAGGGGCATGTCATAAACCAAAAAACATTTAAATTTTGAGATTTAAAAAATAAAATTGAGTTTGGCCAAATCCAGGAGACAAGACTCGCTCGGACTCCGCAAGTTTAGCGAGTCTTGCCCAGACTTGGCCGAGTTTGAGTCCAAGGCGCCAAGATTCACCAAGGGTGACTCAACTCGGGACTCACCGAGTCTAGGCGAGTTTGGGCGAGTCTTGAAACTTTGATATGTAGAGATTCATTCATCGAATGGTCATTTTTGTTCCCAAGAACTCCTACAAATGTTGCGCTCTATCTAGAGTTCAAAAATTATGCCAATCTAGTCCATTTGTGGAGCCACACATCTATGAAATCATAAGGAGGTTAAATTTGTAAGATTTTTCTATGATGAAATGTCTCCATGACAATTTGTATACTTTCAAGGGAATCTCTTAGTCGCAACTAGGGTTTCTTCTTTGCCACATCTGCTAGTATAAGTGTAATACTAGATCCAATGAACATAATAGTATTCCAATTCATTACAAGGATTGTAATGGTCTCTTCCACATTATACATGAATTTATGTGGTTCGACAATGGATTATTAAGTAAACGCATTGCTCACATACCTTGGTGATTTTAGCTTATCCTCCCTAATAATAACTATGACTTTGTTACCCATTGTATAGGCAATAGTCTTGGGAACAAATGATTCAATCACACTCCCTCAAACGAACAAATATTGTCTAGTAGTGTAGAATTAGTTTTAGTGTTTGTGCAATTCACGATTCAGCTATTTAAAACAGGAAAAATACCATTTGTGAACCTCATCAAGTAATCATTTTGTGAATCATGTCCTTGTGCCTTTATCTTGTATTTTCTACAATGATGTTAATATCAGCTATATAAAAGGTTATTTGTGCAATTGGTTAGCCTTTAACCTAGTGACAACCTTTGGAGATAGACTTACATTGGATACAACTGCAACTTATCACATTGTCTCATCTTTTAGCACATTCAATCCTAATTAGAATGCCTCTAGGAACACCCTCTGAGTCTAAGCTGAGCTCAATGTATAAGATAGTTTTTCCCGTCTTGTCAATTGGCCTTAAACTCTCCATAATCTGTTGATGAACCCTTGATTTACCATCATGAACGACAACTCCCTCACTCTGAAGATGAGAGGAGTTCTAGGATTGTTGAACAGTAGTTTTGAAACTCAACATAGCACAGGATTGGACTGCTAACTTATATAGAGATCACTCCAATTAGTATACAGCCCGTATTATTGTAGAAAGCATTTCCTAGTGTATAGATATGAGAATAGCATGTCTGCAAATTATTAAAACACAAAGAACTCATAACTAAAAAAATAAATGGGAAACAGGTATACTGAAAACTGACTTCATCTATATGTCACTCTACAGTTTTAAAGCACAGGATTGGACTGACATTATTTTTGTAGAGCAGATCTAATTTATTATATAGACGATATTCTTGAGTAAATCATTTCTTAGTGTATACATATTGCATATTATTGGGAGATAGTTAGGCAAATGGTCAAATCTTCTAGAAAGGTTGTGGGGTTAATTAAAAGCTGAAATCTATATTACTTTTCTGCCTGGTTCTTTGTGGAGGGCCTCTTCCGCGAGATTGTTGGATGAGTGACTTGGGTTAGCTGAAAAGGTCTGGTTATCAGCGATCTGTTTTCTTCGGGGGACAAATCACAAAGCTAATTCTCAAAAAAATATCACCTAATTCACATTTGGAAATTTTTAGACGTCGATTTAGCTTTGCTTGTGCAATCTAAACTTGGGGTTTCTACTGAAATTGTAATACAGATCCCGATGTTTTGTTTCCTTCCTTGTTTAAGAAGGAATTTTCCTTATAATCCCGATGCTCAAGTGATGCAAGTAAGATGAATTAAACAAAAAAATTAAAAGGACAAAAAGAAAAGCAGAGAGAGATGTTATCGCCTAGTCCATAGACTGGAACAATAAATAGGAAATAGTTAGAGAATAACCTTATCACTGAATCCGAACATGACAGAAGAACCCACATCAAATTTGTAGCCATCTCTCTCATAGAAGCCAGAGCTGCCACCAGGAATTACATATTTTTCCAGCACCAGAACTTTGGCACCTCTGACTGCCAATTGTGTTGCAGTTACCAGACCCCCAATGCCTGACCCAATCACAATGGCATCATACTCCTCATTATTATCATCTGAGCCTTTGGATACGCCCTCACTTTCTCTTGTGGGCGCTCCTACTGTGATCGCCCTCACCCTGTTACACAGACGACTTCTCCAGACCCAGTGTCTGGCATGATCATTCTGGGGCTTTTTCCCTGTATATTGCTGTCTCAAGTAGGTGTTATGAAAAGTGATTGAAGAAGAGAATGGAACTGAATTGTGCGTGCCTGACTCAAGTCTTGGAGTCTTTGGAATTCTTGAAAAAGAGTTAAGAGCCATCGTGAGAGAGCAAAAGATTAAACCCCGAGATGTGTATTATAGATCTTAAGCACCTGGTTTTTCATAGTAGTGTCTCACATGTCCTATAATAATGAGATAATTGACATATTCTGAGGCAGAGGGGAGCAAAAATGTCATTATTCCTTGTGGGTTGATGACAAAAAGAATTATGGTATAACAAGAGAGGCTGCAGATTTATGGTTTGAGAATATTGGAGAATTGGTATCTATGGATAAAATACAAATTGATGTTATGAGTTCTTGCAGCAGCCACGCATTAAGAGTTCAGTGGGGTTACCATATTATTATTTTTTTCCTTTATGGCAATCATATTCATCCGGGCATATCGAGAAAGTCTATCACAGTAATTGGTGGAGGCTAGTCTAATCCAAATTCTTTAAACACGCACTGACGGAGTTAATGAAGATATCTTTTAGTAGCAACCTTCAAACCCAAACGGTCTTTTTTATTTAAGCCCTTTCCAATTTCCACATAATTTTTTGTTTTTTTATAAAAAGGAAGTATAATGGTTAAATTGATAGAAAATTAGCATATATATTTTTAAAATAGTTTATATAAAATATATTAAGAGATATTTTTTTCACGATGCTTATTATCTTAATTGAAATGTAATTGTAACCTAATTTTAATTCTAATCCAAATGCAATCCTAATCTTAATGCTAATTAAATGGTAACCTTAATCCTATTTAAACCCTAGTTTAACTCTATTCCTAATTGAACCGTAACCCTAACCTTAATTGAAACTTAATTTATAGTCTTAATAGTAATCTTAATTTAATAGTATACTAACCTTAATTGAATACTAACCCTAACTCTATCTCCAATTGAGCATTAATCCTAACCCTAATTAATCCATAATTCCAATTCAACCCTAATTCTAACCTTAACAATAATTTTACTTGAACCTTATAGCTAACTCTAATTAAACCGTAACCATAACCTTAATTAAATCCTAACGCTAACTAAACCCTAGATCTAATTGATATAATTGATTTATGTAATTTTAGGCTAAAGAGTTATTTTATATTACTTTGGAGCTACTTATTTTAATGGAGCATATTTATTAACATATAAATTGATAAGTATCCACAATCATGTCAACCTCGGAAGAATGATCATGTAGAGAATGCACAAGAGGGTCAGAGTGTTCCCTCGCAGCAATCGAAGAAGGATCATCTTCATCAAAGAGAAGATGAATGTCATCAATGATGTCTCCCAAATCTACAATGTAGGACTCCACAAACAAACCTACAATGTATGTCAAGTAGGCATCCCAATCAACTGAAGCTGGAAGACAAGTAATATCCAGTTGCACTGAATCACAAAAAGGCAAAATTGTCGCACTAACTGAATCATCGGGTGGAATAGGTTCAATGTGATATCAATAAGAGGATATGAAATGCAAGGCTCGAAAATGGGATCACATGTGAGAATCCCCAAGTTCAAGTACCCAAAGTTCTCCTCAAAATCGGAATCATCATGTGAAGAATCAACCTCATCAATAGGACCAAAGTGTGAAAAGGAGTACAATCGAGATACATGATCAACCACCCCAGTTGCAATGATAGCTCTAGTCTCCAAGTCTCTAATGATAACTGAATCAGGTGTGAACTCCACAGTTTTCCTTGTTGCCCCATGTGTGATTTGATAGATGGAGAGAAGATTATTTGTCAAATGGGGTACATACAACACATCATTGAAGGAGTTATCCCCAATGGCAATAGATCCTTTCCCAATCACTTCCATGTATGTATGATTGCCCATCAAAATCTGCGGCATGTGGCAAGGCTCAAATGAAGAGAACATAGACTGTGAAGATGCCATATGATGAGAAGCCCCTAAATCTAGAAGTCATCTCCCTAAATCATGACTTGTAGCAGCACAAAGAGCTTGTCCATTTCCTTTATCTGTCCCAAAAGAGTGTTCCTTTCCTTTACCCTTTTCTTTGGAAGAAGAAACCGAAGTAGAATTCTAGAAGGTAAATTGATTTTGTTCTTCTCAAGAAGATGTTTCAATTCATCAATATCCTTCTTGTAACAACGATGTTCATCATGTCCTGACTTCTTGCAATATGTACAAAAAAGATTGTCCTTATTTGATTTCCTCTTAGGTGAGGATGTAGAATCACCTTGTTGTGGAGAGGAAGATTGTGCTCCATCTTGTTTAGGCTTAGGTTGCTTTTGGTTCTTGCCTTTTCCTTGATTGCTTTGATTCCCTTTATTAGCCACCAATGCTTGCGACTTTGAAGATTTGAGAATTCCCATCTTGGTCAACTTAGATTGCTCAAGTATCAACATCTCCGTGAATGCATCGAATGAGGGAGAAGTGTATGAGGAACCTTGAGCTAACCTATGGGTGTGAAAGCTAGATATAAAGGTTGCATACTCTGATGGAAGCTTGTCCAACAAGTTGTAAACCAATTGAGCATCCTCTTTGTCAATGCCACAATCCTTTAGCTTTGCTCTTAGCTCGTTTGCTTTTGTGACATAATCTTGGATTGTATAAAAATCCTTGGAATCCAATGTTGTGAGTTCACTATCAAGCTTGTAGCCCTTAATCTCATCAACTTGTCCATACAATTTGTCATAAATATCCCAAGCCTCTTTAATTGTTGTACACTTCTCAATGTGAAAAATGAGGTCATCTGATACATACTTTCTAAGAGTTCCAAGTGCCATAGATTTTTTAGTGAGCCATTCAAATTGAGCATTAGGATCATCCTTAGGATCAGGTGGTGTTTCTATTGTTCCATTTACATAATGAATGAGTCATTTTTCCATTAGTTTACTCCATGCCTTAATCTTCCATGATGCATAATTATGTGGAGTTAAAAGTAGAAATTTAGGAGAACCCATAGCACCAAAAATGAAAAAAAAAACAAGATAGAGAGAGGCACAATTACACAAGACACCCCCCCTCCAAATTACTCAATCAAGAAACCCCCCCCCCCCCCCCACAAAAAAAAAAAATTGATGATTTGGCACTTTATACTTATTGTGTGTACAATGGGCCACTTGCAAAACAAGGCAAGGTGGACTTTTGATTTCAACTTTACAACTGCCTCAAATAGGCTATAAGAGACTCCAACAAATACTGCAAGTGATCTAAACTAATATCCAAGCAAAATACAAGTACCAAATAGGCCAAAAATGACCAAATATTGAAAGTACAATTTCTACTCAAAATCACTACAAACAAATGATAGATTATAAGAGTAGATGAAAAATTATGCACTTTAAAAAAAATGGCACCTGAAAAGGAGGTCGTATGACCCCAAACGAAGCCTCTGAGGTTGCAAAATTGAGGATTAGATAGATACAATCATCAAAAACTCCAAATTGTGAAAAAAAAATCCATCAAAATCATAAAATTCCTCCACCACTGCGAAGAACACGAAAAATTATCCCAAATAAAAAAAAATTGCACCAAAAAAGGAGCAAAAATGAGCAAGATACGGCCTCCTTAAGTCGGACTGTGAAATCAAAAAACGAAATGGTGAGGGGTCCAGAAAAATTCAAAATTTACTAACACAGTGCTGACATCAAAATTTCATGATGCTAAATTTGATGGTCGTTTGACCGTCATCAAGTCGTCGCACCCCCTGCACAGGTTGTTCATACAATACGAACTATGGCGTGGCACACTAACTACATTCTTTGTACGCTTACGTGGAAAGATTATGTGGTGTTGATTGTGTTGGGACTATTGCTGTGGGCAATAAGTGAAGGCCCATGTGGTGGCTTATTCAACAACTATGGGCAGAGCACGTGGTAGGGTCAAGCTGATGTATCGACCACATGGGAGGAAAAACAGGCAGGTCGTCGGCGGGGGCAGGTAGGTCGTCGACAGGAGCAGGCAAGTCGCCGATGGGAGAGGGTCGTCAGGGGCATAGTAGGAGCAGTGGCAGCATGACAAGGTTCGTGGCGGCTAGTCGGTTGTCGATGGTGGAAGTGGGTTGATGGGAGGAAAGATAGGCTATTAGACGGTGATCGAAGACCGACAAATGGATGGCACAGACAAGGGCCACTATGACAACGCTGACCAGTGGAGACGTCGATGATCGGAGACCGGAAAATGGGGGTTGCACATGTACACTATTTGGCAGGGGGTGTACCCCCAATAAATAAACTATGCAAGTCTGTGGATAGAGTACGGTGGTCAGGGGGGAGAAACCCCCCAAATATATATATATATATATATATATGAAATTTTTACATAAGCCCGAAAAAAAAATTCTGTGAATTTAGAAATAATAAATTTGAAAATAAAGGTTGCAGAAATTAAAAATATATAAATGTTGGTGTAAATAATTATTCATCTTGGATATTATTACACTTACTTAAGTTTACTTAGGAAATGCATTTCATAGTAGTTTGGGTATGAGACACTTGGGTCTTTGTGCCACATTGGGATAGTATGTGTAGGAGAATTTCCACCTTTTATGGTGTTGATCTTGTTGTTACACTCCACATTCAGTGGGTGATCCACCTCATGTGGACTATTATATTGTTTCTCCTACCTACCCAGACCTATTTCCTACCTACCCTTGTTTCTTATTGAGCCACATGTCATGTTTGTGCACTCATCTACATTGTATGAAAATGGAACAATTGATCATTTATCTATTGATGAGAATACAGTTTATTCTTATCCTATATTTTGTCTCTATTGTACTCTTCATTGAGCTCTTGATCTTGGCAAAATCTCACATGGTATCAAAGCCATTAGAGCGTCATTGATTCGTCTTGAAGAGGCATTATTGCAACATCAAGAGGTGGATTTGAGGAGCAGCATATTTTGGAGGCGTCCTAGACCAGATCCGACCCCGCCATTGCATCCGGGAGGCCATTTCCATAAAAATCAAGTATAAATTCGACCTATTTTGGCGAAAATCGATTATTTTTTGGGATTCGTACCTTCTGCCTAGTCAGCGGTGCACAGTCAATGCCACGTCAACAGTCCAGTTGGCTACCAAATCACCCTGCCACGTCAGCAGCCTAGTTGGCTGCCACATCACCTACCAAATCACTTGCACAGTCAGCGCCAAGTCAGCGCCCAGTCAGCCATGAAGTTTGGGCGACGGTCATACGACTGTCAAATTTAACCCCACAGTCCACTGATGTCATCATTTTTTCAAAAAATTTGTAGGCCCCTCTCATTGAGCTTTTTGATTTTGCGGTTCAACTTCAAATGGTCATATCTTGCTCATTTTTGCTCCTTTTTTGGTGCAATTTTTTTTGAAATGGGCTAGAATTTTGTGTAATTTCACATGGTGGAATTATTTTCTAATTTTGATGGATAGATTTTTCAGAATTCTCAGTTTTTGGTGACTGTACCTGTCCAATCCCCGTTTCTGCAACTTCCAAGTCTCCGTTCGGGCTCATACGAAGTCCTTTTCAGGTGCTGTTTTTTTTTAAAGTGTATTATTTTTTGTCTAATCTCAGAATATTCTATCAGTTTGCAGCAATTGTGGGTAGAAATTGTACTTTCATCATATGGTCTTATTTGGCCAATTTGGCATTTGTATTGCATAGATCTATCTTTTTGATCTTTTGCTTTGAATTTCTTAGCCTATTGGGGTAGTTGTAAAACAAAATTAGAATTCCACCTTGCCATTGTTTGCAAGTGGCCTATTGTACACGCACTACATATAAAGTGCCAAAATCATCATTTTTTGGGGGGGGTACTTTGATTGAGTGAATTTGGGGGGGTTTCTCTTGTGCTTTTGTGCTCTTGTGTTCCTTCCTTTCTGCTAGTATGGGTTCTTCTAAGTTTCCTCTCTTAACTCCTCATAATTATGCTACTTGGAAAATTGATTCATGGAGTAAACTTATGGAAAAAGGACTAACTCATTACATTCATTGGAGCTATTGTTGCTCCCATTGATCCTAAGGTTGATCCAGTTGGTCACTTGGATTGGCTCACTAAAAATATCATGGAAATTGGTACCTTAAGAAAGTATGTATCAAAGGATCTCATTTTTCATATTGAGAAGTGTACTCTAATCAAGGATGCTTGGCAAAAGTTTCAAGACTTGTATGGTCAAGTTGATGAGATTAGGGAATATCAAATTGATAGTGATCTCACCATGTTAGATCCCAAGAACTTTGATACTATACAAGATTATGTCACTAAGGCAAATGAGTTGAGGGCACAACTCAAAGATTGTGGCATTGATAAGAAGGATACTCAATTGATATTCAACTTGATAGGCAAGCTTCCACAAGAATATGCAGCATTTGTTTCTAGTTTCCAAACCCATAGGATGACAATGGTTTCAAGCTACACAATGCCTACATTTGATGCTTTCAATGAAATGTTGATGATGGAACAAACTAAGTTGATAAGCATGGGCATTCTTAAGGCTTCTAAGTCTCAAGCATTAGTGACAAATCAAGGGAACAAAGGAAATCAAGGAAATGACAACTCAAACAAGAAGAAATGACAATAAAAGCCTAAGGACAAAACACCATCTTCTCCACAACAAGGAGATTCATCCTCTTCCAAGAGGGATAACTCACCAAAGAGGGAGAGACCTACTTGTGCCTATTGTAAAAAGTTTGGTCATGAGGAGCGTCGTTGCCATTCTAAGAAGATTGATGAGCTCACACATATCATCAAAAAGCATAACATTGATTTGCCTAATGTCTACGAGAAGGATGATTCATCAACTTCCACTCCCTCACATTCAAAAGGAAAAGGGTAAGCATTCATGGCTTCTACAAGTGGGAAGACTCACTCTTTTGGGACAAGAAAAGGAAAATCTCTATGTGCTACTATTAGTCATGATTCAGAGAGATGGATTCTAGATTCAGGGGCTTCTCATCATATGGCATCTTCACAGTCTTTGTTCTCTACATTTGAGCCTTGCACCATGTCGTAGATATTGATGGGCAATCATACATACATGGATGTGATTGGGAAAGGATCTATTGACTTTGGGGATAACTCCTTCAATAATGTGTTGTGTGTACCCCACTTGACAAACAATCTCCTTTCTATCTATCAAATCACTCATGGTGCAACTAAGAGAGTTGTGGAGTTCACACCTGTGTCAGTTTTCATTAGAGACTTGGAGACTAGAGCTATCATTGCGACTAGGGTGGTTGATCATGCATCTCGGTTATACTCCTTTTCAGATTTTGTTGATGATGATGATTTCACATTTGATGATTCTACACATGATGATCACACTTCTTGTGATGGTTCAATTTTTTAGGAGAACTTTGGACACTTGAACATGGGGATTCTCACATGTGACCCTGTTCTTGAGTCTTGTATTTCATCTCCTCATATTGATATCACATCACCTATTGCACCTAATGATGTAGATAGTGCGACAGTTTTGCCTTCATGTGATTCAGTGCAGCAAGATATTCATTGTCTTCCAGCTTCAGATTCATGGGATGATTACTTGACAAACATTGCAGGTTTATTTATGGAATCCTACATTACAAATTTGGGAGACATCATTGATGACATTCATATTCTCTTTGATGAAGGTGATCCTTCTTCGATTGTTGCGAGGGAACACTCTGACCCTCTTGTTCATTCTCTACATGATCATTCTTTCGAGGTTGACATGATTGTGGATACTTATGTACATCAGTTGGAGGAGGTCTCTTTATTTTTTGAGGAGACATGTGAGTCTTTGGGACATGTTCTACATCCATCTCCACTAGATCTTGGAGTGCCTTTTTCAGCAGTGTGGCACAGTTTACCACCTTTGGAGGGGGTATCTTTCAGCATCAACATGGGGACACTTGAGCAGTTTTCAGAGATTCCTTTCATCATGAGATTTTTTCATACATCTTCCCTTCATGATTGGGGAGACTTCATGGATACACCTTTGGTTTTGTTTCTTCCTAAGGGGAGGAATATTGTTCGACATTTGTGGAGCAGTTTCTTCATACTATCATTGGTGTAGATTCCACATTGAGGGGGGGCTTCCTAGCTTCTCTTCTTCTCTCATATGGGGGGGATTTTTTCCTCACATGGGGTTTTGTTCCTCACATTCTTCTGTGAGAGTTCTCTTGTATGTTTTTCATCTCTCTTTTGGGGAGGGTTTTTTCCCATTGGGTTTTTCTCTCTTTTCCCACTTTGTGAGAGCTTTCATTGCATTGGTTTTCATGCATTCACATTTGTACATGGGTACCTAACATGGCCTAGTAGTCGAGACCCATCTTGCATTGCTTAGTTGCATTGTAGACTTAAGTGCATTCCCCTAAGTTGCACTTAAGGGGGGGGGGGGGGGGGGGGGGTGTTGGTGTAAATAATTATTCATCTTGGATATTATTACACTTACTTAAGTTTACTTAGGAAATGCATTTCATAGTAGTTTGGGTATGAGACACTTGGGTGTTTGTGCCACATTGGGATAGTGTGTGTAGGAGAATTTCCACCTTTTATGGTGTTGATCTTGTTGTTACACTCCACATTTAGTGGGTGATCCACCTCATGTGGACTATTATATTGTTTCTCCTACCTACCCTTGTTTCTTATTGAGCCACATGTCATGTTTGTGTGCTCACATATCCATAAGCCTTGCCTATATAAGCAAGTTCATCTACATTGTATGAAAATGAAACAATTGATCATTTATCTATTGATGAGAATACGGTTTATTCTTATCCTATATTTTGTCTCTATTGTACTTTTCATTGAGCTCTTGATCTTGGCAAAATCTCTATATATATATATTACAAAATCCATACAATATACCAGAATAGGCGAAAGTTTTCCTTCACCAAATATGGTCGAGTTTATACTCAAAATTTATGCAAATAGCCTCCTGGACTCAACCGTGATGTCCAAGTTGTTGTAGGACGCCCCAAAAAAATGCAGATCCCCAAATCCAAAAATTGAAGCCTCCAAAATGTCTCCAAAAGACTAATCAATGAAGCCCTTTAAGCTCTGATACCATGGGAGATTTTGCCAAGATCAAGAGCTCAATGAAAAGTACAATAGAGAGACAAAATAGATGATAGTAATAAACTGTATTCTATCAAGAGCAAATACTGATCAACTGGATTATCAATCATTACATACAATCAACTGCTTTAGGGCCTCGACCCCCATAGTGAGCCACTCCCCCTAAGTGTACCTAGTGTTGGGTGAATATTTTGTCACTAGCGTACCAATGACAAAATATATGATTCACTCACAGCTATATTGAGAAATTAATCTCTCCTCTCATCAAGGGGAGGTTCCCTTTGAAATCTCTTCTCTAATTAATAAGAAATTTAAATCTATGGGTTAGTGTTGGGCATATAACTCTCTTTTTTTAGAGTTAATGTATTCTCCCTTCACTTTGTTACAATTTCCCTATCACTTTGATACTTAAGGAAATTAACGAATTTATCCAACAAACTATATCAAGATTTTATAAACAAGAAGCACAAAGTCTTTCTCGAATATAACACCAACTAAACTAATTATCACAATGAAAAGGAACTCAACTTGCAGCTCAAAGTCTTCAAGTATAATTCCTTAATCCTAAAAACTACAAGCAATAGTAGCAATACAAAGCCTACTACTAATTACTTAACACTAGAAAATTTCTCAAATATTCAAGGAGCACAAAGTCTACTTTCATAATTCAAGAGCTCTTTAATCCGCTAAACAATACTTCCTATATCAAGAAATTAAAGAACATATATAAGTCATGAACTTAAGAACATTAACTCATATAAGCAATTCTTTTTTAAACACAACACAAAGTTTGGGATCAAATAAAATTGCTTTCTTTATTTTCTTAATCGAATTTTCACAACAAATCTCAAAGTCTTAGTTGAGGCAAAAATTTAGCAGAGTTTTGCTTAGCATAATCCAAGATAAAAATGTACAATGACGATCCCCCTTATATATAAGAAAAATGGAGAAAAATTGAGGCACAATTGACTAACTCAACTGCATAGTGCCACTTGACTAGAACTACAACAGAAAGAAAATATGCAACTGTGAGAAAACTTACAGCATCTAAAAATGCAACTACATGGAAAGGAAATGCCAAAAGGGGGCACTTTATTCATTTCTCTCCTCCTCATTTGATTTGTGGAATTCCTCGAACCTAGTCAGGATGGCCTCCATCTCTGCTTGGTTTGGCATCTGGATAGAATCTTTGATCACACAAACACGGGAGATCGTATCTTCAGCCTCTACAAATTTCTTTTTTTCGTCTTTTAGCATGGATGCGAGGACCTCAAAACTGGCTTGGATTTCCAGTAATTTATCGAATGCATCAAGTGAGAAGTCTTGTCTATTGAAGTGATCCATTAAGGACATAAATTCTTGTGTGATGGCATCACTAATAACGAGATTCTGATTGTCATCATACAGATAACAAGGAAGGTCAACAATTTTGGCAGAAATGAGATCAATCTCATCATCACCTTCCTTCCATTCTCGATCTAGCTCTGCTATCATCAACTTTATTGTCTCTTTCCTGTAAGACAGTAGCGACAAGATTTGAATATATTTTTCTCTTGAAGGAACCACTTTATTTTCAATGAAGACGTCTATTATGAAGTCCTCCATTTTGCTCCAAAGTGTTGTACTTTTTTCAATATTTTCAATCTCCTAAGATAGTGAAGTTTTAACACTTTCCATCTGACTTTGGATCACTTCAAAATCTGTCAACAATCCAACTGTTGAACTTAGGAGATGAGACCCTTCTAACTTCAACCGTGCTATCCACTCATCCACCACTCAGCCCTTGGCTGCTACCTATTCAATTTTATTGAGAGCTTCAACATCTATTGAGGATCCTATGGGCTCAACTTCCTGAGAGGATTGGGTAACTTTCAGAAGAACATTAGTCAATTGTTCACATTTTTGTTTTAATTCATTCTTCTCATCCCTCTCTTGGTCAAGTCTTCGTATCAAAGAGTTTAAAGCCATCTGAGAATCTAGCTTAACACTTTCATGTGTCTCCTGCCCAAGCTCTACAGTTTGCATGATGTAGTCCTCAGGTCATATATCATCCTTATTCTTATCTGATGATGGCACCATGACTTCAGCATACTTCCTTTTAGAGGTCGGGTCTACTAACACTCGGGAAACAGTCTTCAACTTCTTTGTTCCCTTGGGCTTTGGAGGAACCAATTGCTCAAAGTCAAACTCATCAGGCGAAATCAAATGTTTTTTCCTCTTAGGTGCTACTACCTCCATCCAAGGTGGTAATTCAGGATTGGTCGGTGGGGTAGTAACTTCTTGTTGAGTGTCACTTGGTATTTCAAGAGCATATTGGCTTGAACTGGCAGCAGTAACTGATATCAATGCTGAAGTATCCAGTGATATACCTGCTGATGCAGCAACAACTGTTGATGTTGAACCTTCTTCAGTTTAGTTACGGCCATAGAGGAGAAAGTGGAAGGTGCAGTTGAAACAACTTGAGTGGTAACCAGAGGTGGAATTTCTATTATAACTGTAGCAGTAGAAATAAATTCAGTGCTTACCTAAGATGGAATCTCTATTATGACCACCATAGAAGGCAAAGTCATCATTTTTTGTTCCACGAACGCTTGCTCCATAGCTTCAGGAAACTCCAATATTGAAGATTCAATAGTGGTTGAAGGAATATCATCAAGGCTGGAAAAGTTGGATAGTGCGAAGAATTGTTGAGCAGTCTCTAATTGAGTCATGTCTATACATAGGTCCTCATCATCAAATTCCTCTTCCTCTTCATCAGAATCAGAATTGATGGAATGGATAATCACTTGTGAATGAGCTGGTGACTGTGAAGTGGCTGGAACATTAACTTTACCAAGATGTGATGTTTCTTCAACCTGTGTTTCCTCTTGTTGAGGAATTTCACCTTCTTCCATCTCTTTCTCTTTTCCAGTATCTGTAGTAGTCTGATGTTCTGGTTCCTTCATGGTTGTCTCCTGTACTATTGAAGATGATTCAACTTTCTTGGACCCTTTGATTGTGAACTTGATTTTGGGTCCTTTCCCCTTGGATTGCATTGTAGGAGCTGAGGATAATGCTTGTGAATCTGCATTGGCCTTGGTTCTTGTTTCAACCGTAGTTATCTTACCAACCGGGCCATCACTATTATCATCATCTCAAGAACTAGCAGGAAATTGTTTCATTATAAGATTCTTTTTAAGAAATCATGCATTGGTGTTTCCCAAAATAGGAGAGATTCTTTGAGTGATAGATTTACTTTCCTTTTTCGACCATTGCACTGATGGAAGTGGAGAGTCGACAATCTTCTTTTCATAATAGACAAGGTCTATTATGTCATCGGTGTCTTCCATGGTCATTTGGATCTTTGCCAAATCCAAGTTTTCAATTTGTTCCAGGGTAAGATGACTGAAATCCATCCTTCTTATATCTTCTTCATTTTGATAGTCTGCCCATACATCTTCAAACTTATAGACATGGGTGTAACTCCTCTTGAGTTTGTTCTTCATGCCATGAAAATCAAAATTGTTTCATGCCTTGAATCTTCTCATAGTATTCCATTGCATTTATTCCTCCATATTTTTGGCTTTGGGGTTAGTTAGAACTGAGTACCTGCCAATTGATTATGGGAACTTCAACCCAGTCTTATGTGCTTGTGATTACTTTTCATGCACATAAATTAGTTGCCGACACAACTCCATGAGAACGATCTTGTCAGAAGGATACCTTGGTAGAATGAAAGGTTCACCTAAGAAACATCTGATCCAGATGTAAGTGAATGTTGGGAACTGAAGGAAAACGCATCCAAAATGAGACACCCTGTTATATGCAGCCTCTGATAATCTTTTCTTCTACGGGCTCTTATCAAACATGCACTTCCACACAATAAAGAAGGCATCATTAACTCTTCTAAAGTGGCTACTTTGATTCTTGATCGTAAGTTGATCATAGTATTCCCAGACAGGAACTAATCTCCCGTCACCTTTAGTAGACAAACCTAGATATTGCCTCATGGAAGCGGCTACGTAAAACAGGTAGGAAGTCATATAAAATTTCAACATTACTTTGACTTCTTTCATCTGTGCATAGAGTGCATCGTTGATCTACTCACCCCAATCAATCCTAGCAGCCCCTTTCCTGATTATATTCATGTAATAACACATCCAACTTTGAAAGTAGTGAGACTCCTTTAAACCCTTCACTCTTGATAACATGGTGACCATGTCATTTTACTCCTCATTGAAGTCACTCCTGTGAAAAAACTTGGGCCATCACGAGGTGGTGGAATTTCTTGCCGCAAAGAGATACATAGTATTGATCACTTTCTTGCATTTGATCTCATTTTTCTCATAGTACTCTTGAGCACTTTCTTGAGAAATGTCAGCTACTTCTTCAACTAGAGAACCTTTGAAAATATTGTTGAAGAAAACACTATCCAGAGTCATGATGATATTTTGATCAACACCCCTAACCTGTCTTGTATTCGGATCGAAGTGATCCGCTACTGCAAGTACAAATTCTGGATCATGAGCTGCAACTGGGAAGGATGCATATTTATGCAACTCGGATTTGATCAGGTTTGTTAGGCGGGCAGGAGCTTTCTCAACTCAGTCAATAAACTCCTGCATACTGACATGTCCAATTTATGTATCTTTGATCTCCTTGATGTTTGATTCTATTGAACTTTTCGGGTACAAATTCAAGTACTTATCATACTTGTACTTCATCTTTTTTGTTGATGTTTTACCCGGAGAAGATTCCAACTGGCTCGAAGAAGGCTCTGATTTGTCGTGAGAGGGCTTTGACATTTGCAAATGACTGCATTCATCACTGAGGATTAGCTTCTTTGATTGTTATCATCATCAATAAAATCAAATTTTATCAATCAAACTTAGAATAGGTTTGGGAGCAAAAATGTCAAAAATAGCAGGTTGGGGAAAAAAGTTCGATCTGCACCTTAGGAGCCAAAATTTGCACATCAGACTTTAAAGTCCAATGTGCAAGGATAAAACATCTTTACTTGCATATCATACTTTAAAGTCTGATGTGCAAATAGGGGGAAGTCATCGACACATCAGACTTTAAAGTCCGATGTGCAGGTGTAGAACATTTGCAAAAAGACCAACACATCGGACTTTAAAGTCTGATGTGCTAGTTGGGGGAAAAGCAACCGATTGACATGTTGGGTTTTAAAACCCGACATGTCAACCGAACAATCTCTTCCCTCGCATATCAGATTTTAAAGCTTGATGTGCGAGGGTTATCCTCCTGCATATCAGACTTTAAAATCCGATATGTGAGGGATCTCCATTAATCAGCCTGCATACTGGGCTTTAAAACCCGATGTGCAGGCTAGGAGAAGAAAGATTAAAAAAAGGGTAATCAGATTTTAAGTCCAATTACCCTCCGAAGACAACGACCAAGTAAAAACAAAAACAAAGGTAGAAAGGAAAGGGAAAGCACAAAAAATAAACAAAAACCCAAATAAAATCGAAAACCTACCTCAATCCACCACAATGAGAGAAAAAATTGATGAAGACCCGATAAATCCACAAGGTTGGTGAGCGAAAATGGAGGAGAGAAGAGGAGGCATGCGTAGAGGGGACAAAGCAAATAAAAATGAAGAAATAAACCCAAAACTTAGTAAATAAACTCCAAAATTAGCAATTAATGCGACATTAATTACTAATCACGCAGTGCATGTCGGACTTTAAAGTCCAACATGTAGGAATAAACCCTTGCAAGTCGGACTTTAAAGTCTGACATGCAACTTTTAACCGGAATACTTGCAAATCGAACTTTAAAGTCCGAACTGTAGGGGAAGGATTACCTGTAGGTCGGACTTTAAAGTCCAATCTGCAGGTATTAAAACCAAGCCTTTGCACATCGGATTTTAAAGTCCGATGTGCAGTTACCTTTTGGAAAGAAGGAATCCTGCAGGGCGGACTTTAAAGTCCGACCTGCAGGAAAAACTGCAAATCTTAAAAACTTAGAAAACAATAAAAACAAAAACAAAAAGCAAAAACGAGCTAACCGACGGAGTCGATCAAACTCTCCCGGAGGTCATAAGGTACGAAACGGACTAGTTTTGTAGGGTTGCCTCATGATTTTGGCAACACTAAAATCAAGGACAACACCTAGCTAAGCTATCACCTAAGGTTAAGGTAAAATTCAATCCAAAAATAAAAGAACCAACATAGATACAAAATCAGGTTCAATTTACAAAACTAAGTTAGGAGTTTCATGCAAACCTAAATCTTGTACATAAAAAATAAGAACACAATCTCATATTATAAATGTAATTCAATCAAACCCCGATTTCTCGTTATAACCATTTAAAATCAAATTACATAAATCAACTGAAAACAAATAGAGTAAAATGAATACCTACTTGAAAACCTATGAAAAAAAGAGAGAGAGAAGAGAATGTCGATGACGAATTCCAAAACACAATATCTTCTCAAATCAACAACCAAGTCTTCAAAACATTTAATCTCAAGAAATCCCAATCACGCTTCCAAGAAAATCTGAAAACTGCAAATTCTTGTCCCCAAATTTCCTCCCTAAAGACGCAATAAAAATCCATCTCACAAAACTTAGAAAAGAAAATAATAATAATGATCTCCCCATCAACTCACATTAAAACCTAATAAATAAAACTCAATCTCCTAAATAAAGTGCACAAAAAGCATAAACCCCAATCCTAAAAATATTAAATAAATAATAAATAAACGTTAGATAATATTAAATAAATAATAGATAGATATTAAATAATATTAAATAGATTCCAAAATAATAATGATTCCTATAAAAATAATTAAATAACATTAATAAATAATAAATCACCAATTATAAATCTTTTATAAAAAGTTGACTCCTCAAAAATTGAAAAAAGAATAAAGAAGTAATTAATTAATTAAAATATAATTATCCACAAAATAAGACAAATAGTTTCCCCTAGATTGAATAATTAGGTCCACCTCAAAGGCAAAACAAATAAATAATAAAATATCCACTTACACAATAAAAGATAAACAATAAACAATAAACAATAAACAATAAACAATAGTTAATAAACAATAGTTAATAAGCAATAAACAATACCTTATAATAAATAATAAATAATAAATAATAAATAATAATAACCCATAAATAATAAGCAATAAATAATAAACAATAAATCATAAATCATTTATCATAATAGGATGTTGATGTCTCCTTTTTCATTAGAAGAAGTCAAATGTGTGGTTTCCGCCATGAATCCAGACAAGGCCCCGAGGCCGGATGGGTTTACCCCTTTATTTTTTCAGAAGCGTTGGGACTTTGTGGGCAAAGATGTTTTGTTGACTCTTGAAGAGGCTAGGAGAAATAGGTCAATTTTAAAAGAACTTAACACAAAGTTGATTGCTATTATTCCTAAAAAAGAGGTTACTAAGACTTTTTCTGATTTTCGTCCTATTGCTTTATGCAACACTTTGTATAAAAATTTTACTAAGGCAATTTCCCTTCGTTTAGCTAAAATTCTTCCCAAAATTATCTCTTTGGAGCAAGGTGGATTTGTGCCTTGTAGGGAAATAGTGGAGGGAGCTATTGTGGCACATGAGGTGTTGCATTCTATTTCCATTCAGAAGTTCCCGACCATGATACTAAAATTGGACATGATGAAGGCTTATGATAGGGTTGAATGGGGGGCTTTAGGTCGTGTTCTTGAGAAATTAGGGTTTTCTAAGGCTTGGGTCAAATGGATTAATGCTTGCATCTCTTTTGCAAGATTCTTGGTTTTAATTAATGGTTCCCCTTGTGGTTTTTTGTCTTCTTCTAGAGGTTTGAGGCAGGGGGATCCTATGTCCCCTCTTTTGTTTATACTTTTAGCTTAGTACTTTAGTTGGGCTATTAAGGATGAAAAATTGAAAGGGCTTTGGAAGGGGGTAAGGATTTCGGGGGTTCTAGTTTCTATTTCTCATTGTCTATTTGTAGATGATACTTTGTTATTTGGTCAGGCTTCTTTGAGGGAGGCAACTACTATAAATGGAATTATTCAAAAGTATGTTGCATTTTCAGGTCAAAAAGTAAATATTGAGAAGTAAAAAATATTCTTCCTTAATACATCACAGTTAGTTCAGCATAGATTGTAGTCCTTTTGGGGCTTTGAACCTAGTAACCTCCCATGTACGTATCTTAGTATACCTTTCTTTATTAAATAGGACAAATTAAGCTTTTGGGATAAGCTTATTTTTGTTATTTCAAAGAGAATTCTATCTTGGAATCACAGATGTTAAGCCTTGCTGGGAAAATCATTCTTATTAAATTTGTATTGAATGCAGTTCCCATTTACCTTATGTCAGTGTTAAAATCTCCAAAATCTATGATTGTGAGCTTGCAGGACAATCTTAGGTCCTTTCTCTGGAGTAGCTTTTTAGATGGAAGTAAAAAACTCTCCCTAGTAGCCTGGGATAAAGTCTGTTTGCCTAAGGATCTTGGGGGTAGAGGTATTAGGAACTTGGAAAATTAGAATTTGGCCCTTGGAGATAAGTTGGTCTGGAAGTTGTATGAGCATCTTGATTCTTTTTGGGCAAAAATTATGTTTGCAAAATACCTTAATAATGGTCCTAGAGAGTATATTTTTCAAATTTCAAATTTACCTTCAGGTTCGGTAATGTGGAATTTTATATGCAAATGTAGGAATGTTATTTTGCCACATCTCTCTTGGATTGTTCATAATGGGAAGAAGGTTAGATTTTGGGATGAGGTGTGGAATGGTCACATTCCATTACTAAATATAAGGGATTGGTCCCCTCTTATATCTATTCTTTCTTCCCTTTGGGGGGTCTTTGTGGCAGATTATTTTGAGATAGTATACAGTGGTAATCTTATTATGGCAAAGTGGAAATCCATTGAGTTTTTAGATGTTGATCAAGATCTTAAAATGCATTTTGCTAACGTTTTGGGAGAAATAATGATTATCCTTTATGATTTTGAAGATGAACTTGTTTGGACAAAGAATATCACTGGTAAATATACGGTCAAAGATGGTTACAATTCTCTTATGTCTGTGAAAGATTTATCTTCTTGGCCACATAAACTTTTTTGGCATTCAGCCTGTCTGCCAAAAGCCGGTGCTTTTGCCTGGTTAGCAGTTCAGGATAGGGTCCTTACAGGCATGCTTTTGGATAGACTTGGTATAACTGATGTTTTTCCTTATGTGTTATGCAATAAAAATTTGGAATCCTCCTCCCACCTTTTTCTTCGTTGTGATTTTGCATATCAATGCTGGTAATGGTTGTTTGATAAATTGAATTTATCTTTTGTTATAGGGAAAGATCTTATTTCTCATTTTAGATCTTGGCCATTTTTGTTTGCCTCATCTTTTTATGCTTTCCTTTGGATTGTCTCTCCATCTATTTTAATTTGGAATATTTGGTTAGAATGAAATAACAGGATTTTTAAAAAAACAAGTTCTTCGCTTGAAGAGATTTTATTGAAAATTGAATCTTCCATTTCTGAAGTTGCCTTGTCTCATATCTACAAGAACCTAGAGAATCTTACCTCATTCTCGCATTGGGATAGTAGGGTGTCTAGGGTCTAGAAGTTGTTATCTATACTGCCTTCTCGTGGGTCAATTTTGAAAAAGCATGATGCGTTAATCAAGAGGAATTCGACTATTTGGAAGCCCCCTCCTCATGGCCATTTTAAATTGAATTTTGATGGAGCTTCTCGCGGGAATCCTGGTTTGGCAGGGGTAGGTATGGTGATCTTTGATCATCATGTAAACTTTGTTCAGGCTAGGTGCCATGCCATTGGGCATAAGACTAATAATTTTGCAGAGTTTAATGTCATGTCTCTAGGCTTGGATATGGCTATATCCCTGGGAATTAAGGATCTTGTAATAGAAGGGGGTTCGATGGTGATAATCCAAAGTGTTATGAAGAAGAGATCTAATTGTTGGCAATTGCAATATGTTCTGGATCACATTTTACAGCAGTTAGAGTTTTTTGATTCCTTCTTGATTTCTCATTGTTATAGAGAAGTAAATAGAATTGCGGATTTCTTGGAAAATCTAGCTATAGACAGTAATGCCAATTTGAGAAATGTAAGTATGGAAGAGATCCCTTCTTCGGTTCTGAAATATCTACACTAAGATTTGGGGTTTCTCCTTTTACATGGCAATTTGGAATTTTCTTGCCCTTATTCCTTTGGAGGCAGTCATGTTTGCTGGATATGTTCAGGTGGCAAGTATGCTTTGTAGGTGAGAAATTATTTTCATCTATAAAGTATGGTTACAATCTGGCATAGGCAGCAAGGGTGGTTACCTTACATGGTTTTAGGGTGGCGACCTGTCATCGTTCATTTTTGGGCATGGTCTTTTCAGTTTGAATTCGCACGAGTATTTTATGTGCTTTGATTTCTTTGTGTTGTACGGAGGGATTGCCTATTTGAATCTATATGTCACGGTACTTGTGATGTGATCATGATTGAGTAAGCATTTCTTTAGTTGCATTGGATGGGGTTTCATGTACTGCTTTTCTGCTGCCAGCACCGTGAGAAGTATTTTGTTATTATTATTTCATTTATGAAGTTATCTCTCACGAGTTTTATTCTTGCTCATTGCCTTCATTTGTAATCATGAATTGTTTTGGTTCTTCTCGCTCACGCTTTTGTTGGCAGATGTCTTTAAAAGATGACGACATTTCTAAATTTTGCATTAGGCTTTGTCTTGTTCTTTCTTGGATATGCATATGTTGAGTGTCTTTCCTCTTTCACAATACAGGGTTATTGTTGAATGCCATTTTGAGGTCTCCAATGAGGATTTGAGAAATAGTTTTGAGATGCTTGGAAAAAAAATTTGTTTGTTTTCACCTCAGGTGGATTTTGAGGTACGTAGGTTGGCGGGGAGTCTTCGGTTGCAGACTAGTTCTAATTTTTCTGGCTCTAAGATTTTGTCTCGATTTCTTATTGTTTGCTATGACATTTTCTTGATGAGGGTTTACTCCAACTCTTGGTTTCTACCTTCATTCCTCCCTCGATATGCACTTGGGAGCTTGTTAGGTCTACACTGGATAGCTATCATTTTGAGCTGGGTTCTTTTTACTATGGGGTCTTTCTTCCTCGTTTTGATCTTTTGGACAATGGGAGGTGTGGGGAATTACTATTTGAATTGAGAATGGGTTTAATATGTGATAGATTGGGGGATACTTTGAAATCATTTAAAATCTTACTAGATTGGGTTTCTCCTCAGTTTGTGGATAAGGCTTTGATTGTGTTTATGGGTTTACATTCACTGCTCTCTCTTGGTTTTTTGGCTTCAACACCTCCATGACTGGAATTCCCCTTGCAGATTGTCCCTCCTTTGAGAGAGGACAGGGAGCCTCCTGATGAGAGCTCAAGCTCTTGGTTTTTGACTTGATTACTCTATTCATGTATCTTTTGGTTAATATCTTTTTGATGCAGGTTTCTAACTCATGAACTATTCAAATTTTTGCGATCTTGAGAGGCTTTGATGCGGCTTGGTTATTTGCTATGAGGTTGCTTCAGAAGATCAAATTTTGTGGTTGCATTACCTATTGGGGCTATGTGGTTCTCTCTCATTTTTTGTTGGCATCTAGACATATGATATGTATATCTTTAAAGCTATGTAATGGGTGGTCAATTCCAAACTGATTTTATAAATGGGATATTCGGGTTATTTATTTTTTGCTTTTTTGGGTTGCAACCGGAGGTTTTCTTGCGGGTTATTTCCTGTCGGTATGCCCTTTGAACTCGTTGTAGACAAAAATTCAATATTAATAAAATATAGTTTAGTGGCATGCCCACTTTTATTGAAAAAAAAATATATTAAAATATATTTATTAAATCAAAATTACATTTAAAGCCACAATAATCATTAATTAATTATTAATTTAATTTACAACACATGGATTATAATTAATATCAATAATCACATAAAATGCATCACACTCAAAGAAATTATAAAATAGTGCCAACATCTAAACAAGACTCACCACTACAATTGAATAAACAAATATTGTCGACATGATAAATTTGAGAGGATAAAATAAAAATTGGATAATTGTCCCTAAGTTAGGACAATGACTAGGGTTAGGTATAATTTGGGCCTTGCACGATCTCCTTTTACCATCATTGGGAATTATAAAGGCACGCTCAGACCTATGGTACTAGGTGGAGTTGATGTCTAGTATCTACAATCTTGCACCAAAACATATTGTATACAAACATACACATACATATAAATCTCTAATCCCAACTAGTGATAGGAAATTGTGACATCATATGGAGCTCATGAATGAGTAATACGAAATCATTCCTATCACCCTAAACTTTAAGCACACAATGCATAGAATCTCACATCATCAATAATCAAATGATATCATCATAACATAGATTAACATCACATAATGTATCATAATGAATCATCAAAAATAGAATCCATGTCATAAGTATCTCAATTCTAACATAAATATCCAACTACATGAAATATAGCAATAATCATGTCCTGAAATACATAAACAACATAACATAGTCTAACAACAAGGATCACATGAATGTAATCATTTGCATAGATCAATGAAATGAACCACACAAAATGAATCGATCATAATCTAATAAATCAAAGTAGCATGTATCTAAAGCAAAACAAGTTCCCCTTTGGATGACGAAAAGTGTGGAGGACCAGAGTGCCAAGCATTCTGGTCCTGACATTTCAGGAGCTCCTTCTAGGAACATATTTGAACACTCTTACATTGGTCAAATCTAGGTTTGTGGCTCGATCCGACGATTGTTGTTCATAGTTTATGTGTTTTCACTTCAATTCCAACACATTTACCCTAATTTCAACATTTTTCACAATTCAACTTAAAAGAGGACCCCCCCCCCCCCCCCAAAAAAAAAAAAGTGAATCTAATAAGAATTCTCAGCCCTATCCTTGCTAATTTGTGGCTAGATCTATTAGGTTGCCCCTCTTTTAGTGTAATGGTCCCTAAGTCTAAATATTAGCGGTTTTCATACATCTAATGGTGGAAACCCTAATATTTTACCATTACATTTTGGTGAACCCGACATCTTAGACTTACATTTTCTTACTTATGTTTGTGGATCTGATTGTTTATACATTTCAATTCAAATTTACATTTACAAGTTTTATTTTCAATTGAATTTTAAATATTTAGAGGTTAAATTCACAAGAACCCTAATTTTTAATTCTAAAATTGAGCTTGAGGATTGTCTAATTTGGATTTATTATTTTAGATTTGATTATTAATATAATTTAAAAATTCAATTTTTCCCTCCTAAATCTCATTTTCAATTTGAATTACATAAATTTAGTGGTTGAATTTACAAACTCCCTAATTTATAATTCTAAATTTATCTTGTAGGTGACATAAATTTTCAAAATAATTTTCAGATCTGATCTTTACAATATGCTATGCTACAATCTAGAGGAATTTATATTTCGAAATCATAAATCTAATTTCTTAATTAATTGGTTAATCAATCACTTTTACAAAATTTTGTATTGTTTAATCACACTTTTTAATTTCAAATTCAAATTTCCCTCCTTTGTGCATGAGTTTTACTAGCATTAGTCTTACCTATAATATTCTTGTGAGAAGAAGTTATAGAATTAAGACTTCGCAAGATTTAATTACTAAGGACATGAAGCCTAATTTGGATAACTTGTTTCATGAGAATGTTGGTGGTTCTTCTATTCCAACAATTGATGCCATTTATCCTCATTCTTTACATAATTCCCATGATGAGGGTGAATCACTAACTAGGGTTTCCATTGATCAATTGGAGAAGATTGACAATGAATTTGAAAATTTTAACAATGGATGAGTCAACAATACCCGAAAACTAAGGCAATCCCATTGATTGAAGGATTAAAGATAATGGTTCAAAGTGATAAAGTTAGTGTTGATTCATTGTGTTGCCTTTCTCATATTGTTGACACTTATATCATGCCTATGAAAAGTTTTGTTGAAGTCCTTGGTTATACCCAAGATCCTAGTCAAGTCAATCATTATATTTCTATGGCTACATCCATGCCTATTGTACCTACTTTCACATCTACTATCATGGCTACTTCCACATAAAATTTTAATCATATACATGTTAGTCAAGAGGACAATATTGCTAATCAAAACTCTTTTATACCTCCTTCCACGAGTCTTCCATTTGTAGCCCAATCATCTTCCATACCTACATATCATAATGTTCCACCTCCTTACTCTCAACCTCCACCTTCATTCAACAATGTTACTCCTCCATCCCAATCCAACATGTCCAATTTCAATCCATCCACTAAAGCAACCATCAATAACCTACCCCAATCTATCTTATCCTAACAATAAATAGCTTCTATGAACCAATCCAAGTTTAATGTGCCCACATTTGGTGTAGTGAACCCATTATCTAATGATATTATTCGTGTTGTCCTCCCTAAACATATTGAAGTCCCTTAATTGGAGCTTTATAATGGAAAAGGTGATCCATTGACTCATCTGAACACATTTCAAACTTTGTGTAGTGATTTTGCTCATGATCAAAGACTTTTGGCTAAATTGTTTACTAGAACATTTAGGGACAAAGCATTGTAATGGTATTGTTTTTTGCATCCTTACTCAATTACATCATTTCAACAATTGGCTAATGCTTTCATTCAACAATTTCACAATTATATTGGTCCTAACATTATTTTGACTGATTTGATTCATTATAATCAAGGTGTTAAAGGAAAAGTCACTGATTTTATTGGTAGATATATACATTTGTATTCTCAAATTACTTATCCTATGCCTGATCAAGATGTTCAAAGAATTTTTATTTCTAATTTACAAAAAAGACATTAGGAATAAGCTTCTCTTTTTTGAGTTTACTTTCTTTACATAGTTGTGCGCAGTGCTTCATAATTATCATCTTCAAGTGAGTCAATTTGAATATCTCCTTCAATGGCTCTGGTTGATACGAATGGAAGTGATCAGAAATATTTTGCGAAGTTTAAACCAAACAAGGGATTCATCAAGTTCAATGACAACAACAATACCCAAGTAGAAGCTGCACCAACAGGTGTGCCTCTTTTATCCAAGTGTTTTAGAAAAGAATTTACTCCTCTTTCTGAATCTTTGCATAGTATCATGACACAATTGTTGAATAACAATGTGTTGAAACTTCCTCCAACTAAACCAATTGACACCTCCAAACCTTTTCCATCCTATCATGATCCCAAATCTTTTTTCCAATATCATTGTCAACCCAATCATGACACTAAAAAGTGTTACTCTTTAAGGAGTAAAATTCAAGACTTTATTGATAACAATATCATGTCTGTAGCTGGTGTGAATGACAAAGGAAACAAATATGTATCTCCTCCTAATCAAAATCTTCAAAACTTTACTACTCATTTTCCTTCCCATTCTACTAATGTGGTTGAGTCTAAGCATCTTTCATTTTCTCCCAATGACCTTGGCCTTGAGTCTAACAATGTGGTGAATCTTGTTGATAAACCTATACCTTTTAAGGAATTATGCATTACCTTTGATCCTAGTGAAACTATTGAAGCACCTTATGGCCCACTATATATCATTTCAAAGATCAAAGGCAAACTCTCACGAAGGGTGCTCATTGATCCAACATGTATAGTGAATGTGATAACTAAAGAATATATTTATAATTTATAATTGTATCAAGTAATATATGATAAATCTGATGTAGTTTTTAAGGTCTTTGATGGTTTCTTTTGTCCTATTATTGGTCTATTACTCTTCCCGTTGAGGTTGGTACTAAGTGCTTAGATGTTATTTTTTCTATCATTCCTACATTGGATCAATTTCATGTGAACTTGGGACATCCTTGGCTCTCTTCCATGCAAGAAATTCCTTCTACCGTTCATATATGTCTTAAATTTCCTCTTAATGACAAAATCATAACTATTAATCATAGCATGTACCAACCCACGATGAGGCATGGAGATGTTAATCTTGATTACTTTTGGTCTAAACAATTCGAGCCTCTTAAGCCTCATAGTGATGTTCTTTTTTAATCTTATCAAAAATGGAAGAATGATATGATCTTATCTTTAAGAAAGCGTAGAGATCCTAGACCTATTCATCCTCCTCATGATGGACCTAGTCTCCTTCCTACACCTTCTATTCCTCCTTTATATGCTACAATTATACCTCCAACATCCTACAAAGGGAAGTGTCTAACATCCGCTATTTTTCAACCTAGTAGACCTTCTCTTATTTCTCTTTCTTTAAAGAAAGAGAGAAGCCTATGTCTATTGATCCTAAATCTTCACATCCTTCGGCTAAAACTAAATGAAACCGTTGTGTGAGAGAACATTGATAGAGACGTCATGTTAAGGCTCGTGAACTTACTTCTCAACCAATTTCCTCCCCCAACACACCAAATGTTAACATGATCTCATTCACCCAACCTTTGCCCAACCCTGGGGAGGAAGTTCAGTCTAAATCCCCAAGATTAAAAATGATTAAGAAAGATGATGGTTCATGTTCTATTCATGTAAAATACCTTATTTTTATTAATCTTGATGAAGAGATGGATCAAAATGATATTCATGCAAACAATGTTGATGCTAATGATTCCAATGATGAATATGAACTTATTGATGTTGACAGTGATTTATCTAAATAATTTTCACAAGCATTAATCCTAGCTTCTGGTAACAAACAAAGTGACTCATCATTAGAGATTCATGTAATCAAGCATTCAAATTCAAGTGAGCAAGCAATCAGTCTTTTTTCAAGCATTGGACTAAAAGTAAGGTCAAGATTTAAGCATTGGAGTTGACATTCATGTTCTATGTTTATGAGGACTTCATGAAACCCTAATTACTTGTGGGGACAAACAAAACTCCATTAAAAGGTTTGTACAACATTAGTGTTTCAAACATTATTCAACATTTCCCTCAAAAGGAGATCATTTCCATTACTACAATTCAATTACATTTCAGTTCTATTTCATGGTTAATTCCAAAACTAGGGTTTGACCTAAGGCAAACCCCTATTCCCAACCTATTTCCCTTCTCTAGTGTTCACAAGAATAAGTACGAAGTTGTGATCTTCAAAATTGGCTTTATTTACAAAGACGGACTAGTTCCCCTTTGGACGGAAAAAAGTGCAAAGGACCAGTGCGACAGGCATTTTAGTCTCAACATTTCAGGAACTCCTTCTGGGAACATATTCAAACACTCTTCCATTGATCAGATCCAAGTTCATGGCTCGATCTAATGACTATAGCTCATTGTTTATGTGTTTTCAATTCAATTCCAATACATTTACCCTAATTTCAACATTTTTCACAATTCAACTTAAAAGAGGACCCCCTAAAAGTGAATCTAATAAGAATTCTCAGCCCTATCCTTGTTGATTTGTGGCTAGATCTCTTAGTTTCACCCATCTTTTAATGTAATGGTCCCTAAGTCTAAATATTAGTAATTTTCATACATCTAATGGTGGAAACCCTAATATTTCCATCTTTACACTTCTATGATTGTAGAATGTCTCTCAATGTAATTATATGTAAGTTAATATGTTAATTTTTTTAATATAAATATCAAAAAATATACTAAAATAATAATTAGTTATAAAGAAGGTCCAACTATCTTAAAAAGACTTAAAATAAACTCAAATGAACTAAAAATAAACAATTATCAAGAGATAAGGGAGTCCCCAAATCCCATTTTCAAGGCATAGATATTTGTTGTCCTAAAAATTTTACATGCTAGGGTTGGGTGACATAAATGGCCAATGTGATATCTATTAAAACCATCATCAGGGATATGGGCATGCTCAGACCTATGGAGCTAGGTGGATTCAATTCCCTATACTTCCATCAACTAAAACACAAAAAATACCTATGCATACATATATAATATAATATAATTGAAATTCATAAATATGCATTCCCTAATCGGGGTCACGTAGTAGTCATGGTTACTAACGTCATATCTCATGAAGTCAATATAACCTCATCAAGGCATCATCATGTAACCACATCATAATCAGTATAATCAAAGTATCCTTGTATTATAATCCAAACATTATCATATAACATCATGTCACATCATTGTAGATTCATCATGCATATATGATCATCACTGAGACTACATTACTTGTATGGCCTACTATCCATGTCAATAATGATCAACATGAACAAAATAATATAATTGTAAGTAGGATGCACCACATGGGTGTCAATACAAAAGAATAACATATGCACAATCAAAATATACTGTGTATATAGTCAATTTCAGATCAAAATAAAGCAATGGTAGAACACAAAGTAGGAGACATTACACAAAAACTAAAGGCAATCATTGCAACTAAGGAAATAATTTTACCAACAAGTGAGCATCCATGATAATTCCCTGAAAATGTCCCTTCATTTTATTGGTTAGTATTGCAAAAATATCTACTTTTGGAGTTACTCCACCATTCTTATGTTGTGTTACTTTGGAATTCGTTTGAACTTCTCCTTGACATGTTCTCATGGTACACATAACTTCCTTCATAGGAAGGATGTTTCCAAATTTATTTCTAATCAACTCTAAATGTCATACTATTTAAAACATATATACAACTACAAATGATGCAATGTAGTAGCTGGGAATGATGGTTATAGCAAAGCCAAAGTTGCAAATTATATGGACAATAGTATTTGTCATGTTTTTTATGCAATATAGCTACAAAATATGAGCATCATTTCTTCCTCTTATACATAATCTATATTCCAATGAAAATGAATATGAATTTTAACTTCTTTCATCAAATTCATTAACATCCTAGAAGTTCCTTTGTGTTATGTCAATAATTTCCCTTGTATGAAAGGTGGTTGGAAAGACTACTTAATTTTCATGGATTATGACTAAGGAATGCTAAACATTATGTTCATCTCTCCTAGATTGTTATCAAATGGTACATGGATCAATTTGTATGTGGGCTAGAAAATGGCTATAAAAGTCATATGTTGCTGAAAAATTCTCCCTAAACAATAATGTGTAGATGATGCAAATCAACAATTGAAAATTTGTCAATCTCATCAAGAACAAACAATCTCTCAACCTCATCAAATCTCATGGAAAATTTAATACTATAATGGAATAAATTACACCAAGCAACACCTTTTGAAATAAAAAGGTTTCAGGATAATCTTTGTTTGAAAACAAACAATTTATAATCTTGTTTTATGAGCTACAAGGAACCCACAACATGCATGCATAAAAAATCCAAATTAAACTACAACAACTCTACAAACTTCCACACATCTAACCTCGACCCATCAAACCAACAACATGAAAACCAAAATAATCATCTTTTCCTTGTCTCCAACTCTCATAGGTGCATCAATAGCTTTATTGCATCCTCCTTCCTTCATTTCCTTGATTCAACCTTCATTTTCCACACACCTGACCATCTAGGCATAGGCTTTCCTCTTTCCATCATTAGTTAATTTTGTAAGGAAGTTAAATAGTACAACAACTTCCTACACTAACCTTGATGCAAAAAACTTTTTACAGATTGTTACAATAGTTACAAAAACTTAATAGAAATAAACCTAAATAGCATGCATACCACAACATAGTGACTTACATGGGGAAAACCCTTTTAGGAGAAAAACCCCACACTCCAAAAGTCATCCAATATATTATTCAAAAATCAATAACAAAATACAATATACTTGCAAAGAAAGATTTTCAAAAGAATATCACCAACCAAAGATTCATAGGTAACTCAATAGCTATAAGACTCTTACACACAACCTCCATCTCACGCACCTTATATCTCGGAGATACAATACATGAAATTTGTCAAATGATATTACAAAACCATAGGCTAGAACCACCCAATAAAGTGGCACCCATCTTATCTCCAATCATAGATGCCTTATGATGTGTCAAAAAACACATCAGCATGAGTACCTCCCTTTTGCAGCTCATTTATGTGCTTGGTGTATTTTTTATATTCCTATTTCAGGACACCAACTTTTGGAGCCCATAACTTTTGAACCAGGTGTCTGATTGACGAACCATTTGAAGCACCAAAAATCTTGCAACATGCTCTATCAAGCTATAACCTACTATTCTATTTATAAACACTTTTTCCATTTAAAAGCCTCTAAATCCCTCAAAATTGACTCTAAAACTTTCATTTGTTACTTTTGAAAATAAAAACTTTAATAACTTCAAATATAGACATGATCTTGAAAAGAAAATTTATCAACATACTTATCTAGACAATTCAAAGCTTTGGGGAAAAATTTGGATCAATCCATGCTCAAATGAAAACTTACAAAGAATAATAACCTTATGTATATGCAAGGTTGAGACACAATTTTTCTAACATTCTCCCACCCCTCAAACGCTTTGCAAGAGAAAAGGGAGTATCTACACAATAATTTAATATGTAGGGGCCATGAGGCCCATAGACTCTGGACACCATTTGAACTTATATGTGCTCACAACCTTAGTTAAAGAATCTGCAACATTCATTAAAGTCTCTACCTTATCCAGGTTCACCCTGGCATCCTCAATCATATCTTTGACAAAATGATACTGAACATTAATGTATTTGGTTTAGGCATGAAATGTTGGGTTTTTAGCTAGGTAAATTGCACTCTGACTATCACAATAAATTGTTACTACATCTTGTTTTATTCCAATACTTGGACACAGTCTCTTAAGCTAAATGACTTGTTTACAGGCATGAGTACATGTCATATACTCTACTCCAGTAGTGGAAAAAGCAATCAAAAAATGTCAGTTACTCATCCAACAAATTACACCATCAGACAAAGTAAACATATTAGAACTCATGGATTTTCTACTATCAATATTACCTACCCAGTCTAAATCCACCTAACCATGAATATCATGGGAAATATTTTTTCTTATCAAATTACCATGATAACACAAAGAATATTTTGAGGTACCCTTTAAATATCTCAAGACCCTTTTGAAGAAGTTGAGAAATACAACTTCAGAGTTCCCAAGAACACCTACATGCAAAATACATGTCAGAAGAGATGAATGGAGGCAAAAAAGCAATAATTGCTCTAAAGAAAAAGAATATCATTCAGAGAGGGAATAAAAGAAATACAATACAATCCAACCCTAAAGGGACAATGTGTATTTAATAATTATTAAATACCTACAATATTATTAAATGCCTAAGTTTAGCTGAAGTGTAGAGGATAATAGACTAATAATTAAATAAATAATTATTAGCTAATACATGATAACTCTAACACCCCTCCTTAAGATGAACTTAGGGAGTAGCTAAAAACAACTAAGGATAAAAATGCATGTAAACAAAATGCATGAAAGTAACACTGGGTCCTGACAACTAGGCCCGATGAGGTACCCAAGTACAAAAGAGTCTTTGTAAAGAGGAAAAATAGAGAAAACCACATGGGAAAAAAACTCTACTCCAAAAAGAGATGAAGACTAGTGAAGGACTGAAGAAGCCTCCAAACTAGTGAATGTCCCAGAAAAAAGGAACAAAGTAAGCATGAAGCTGCAAACACTGTCGAAGAATAACTATCGATTTGAAGAACCTCCACTAAAATAGAAGATGATCAGGTAGAGAAGACTATAATCTGCATGAGTGCTCTCAAATAACACTACTCGAATCAAATGGCAAACAACTGAACTCAAAGATATAGATGGAAAAAAACACCAAAGTCTGAAGAGCTGATCAATCGAAGATGGAAGGTTGCCTCCAAAAATAGGAATGAAAGAGTGTCCATATGGTAAATGATCCATCTCAATGAAATGCATAGGTAACCAACCACTGCATCCACCTAGTACATAGGAACAAATATTAAATACATAGCTCACTCCAACAAACCAAGGAAGCATTAGAACCAACAACCAATAGGATAACCCCCCCCCCCACATAATGCTGACAAGGGAGAGGTGATAGGTACACTGAAACTGAATGCCAAGAAAAACTGCATGACGAAGGACCAGGAACATCGAGAGTGTAGTAGAAAGTACAAACATATATAAAGGCTAGTGTCGTGGAAGGAACACTCACTTGACACACATCATGAGGCTAATGTCATGGAAGGAACACTCACGTGACAAAGGTAGATGGTAAACAAAGGCAAACATCAACACCCCCCCCACACCCCCCCCCCTCCCCCATGGCACTTTATAATGGAGTGCGAGTACAATAAGGCACAAGATGTGCAAGCTCCCAAGCATGCAAAGATAGTGGCACTTTATCTCAGTGTGTTTACAAAAAGGAAAATACTTACAAAATGATGTATACAATGCTCAAAAAAGATAAAAGGCTGAAAACACAGAAATAATAGCCTAAGATGAGTCATCCCACACAAAGAAAAGGATCCTAGGAGCCGAAATATCCAAGATATCACTAGAGTACATAAATGAAAAACACTGAATAAAATATACCTAGAGAATAATATGGAAAGAAGACCCATACCATTGGAAATTTTACAAAACTAGCTTTCCAATGATATCTCATGTGCCAAAAACAGAGTCTGAATGCTCAAGATATGCCTCCCGGAGTGCAAAAAAGAACTTCTGGCATTGATGAAAAAAAAAGGTACAAAATGGTAAAAATAGCAAATCTCACCTCCAGATCTGAAAAGAGCTCAAAGAGAGATTTCTGGCGATATAAAATTTTCCAAAAAATGACTCTGTTTGCCCAAGTTACGGTGAAAAAACCACCCCCCTATCCAAAAGGCTCGCAAAAGGGGCCTAAGTGGTGACTAGGTGGAGCTGCCGACATAGGTGGTGCACAGGCGGGTGGCAGTGGTGGGTCGGTGGGGTGGTGGTGGTGGGCACGCGGAGGTGTGGCGGGCACTGCTAGCGGACTGCTAGTCGCTAGCAGCTACACTGCGGTTGCAGAGACCGCTAGCAGTCCGCAGTCTGTAGCGACTGCAACAAGGCGCAGACCGCTTGTAGACCGTTGCGGCCTATGGAAGATGCTATGGTTACAATAGTAACTGCAACCTTGACAAGCTGTAAAAAGGCCCGAAACAATTTTTTAATTTTTTTGACAAATTTTCTCAAAATTCGTGCCCAAGAAGGGCAAAAAGCAAAAAAAATAAAATCCAGAAAGTTGTCCAAATTGGACACATTTTATATGAAAATGAGGGTTTTTGGGTGTTATGAGCTCAACAGTGAGGTTTTTTTGAGCCCAAAATGCCCATAAACAAAGAAGCACCCCAGATTCAAATAAAAGGCTCTGAAAAACTTGAAACCCTAGCCTCCAAAAATCTTCTAAAAAATCAAGAACAAGTAGCAGTAGATGGAGGCTTTGATACCATGAAGAAGTTGAGAAATACAACTTTAGAGATCCCAAGAACACCTCCATGCAAAATACCTATCACAAGAGAAGAATGGAGGCAAAAAACCAATAATGGCTCTGAAGAAAAAGATTATCATTCAGAGAGGGAATAAAAAGAAATACAATACAATCCTTATAAAAGGATTTATGCAACCCTAAAGAAACCCTAAAGGGATAATAGACTAATAATTAAATAAATAATTATTAGCTAATACATGATAACTCTAACACCTTTTAACCTCATCCCAATGAATTCTACTAGCATTAGACATATATCTAGAAAGAACTCCCACAACTTAAGCAATGTCTGGTCTAGTGCAGACCATAACATACATCAAACTTCCAACTACACTTTGATAAGTCACTCTGATCATGTCTTTCATCTTTGATGGGGATGTAGGGCAATCTAAAAGAGATGATTTTGTTCCAACTGCAAAAGAAACACATAATGGTCTACAATCCTACATGCTCAACCTATGCAAAATTGAATTCACATACTTACGTTGGCCCAAGAATAGATTTTTGTTCACTCTATCTCTTTTAATTTCCATCTCAAGAATGTGTTTCGTTGCACCAAGATCTTTCATTTCAAATTTAGAAGTCATATGGGACTTTAATTCTAAAATCACATCTTTCCCTTTACCAATAAATAACATATCATCAACATATAATGCAATGTATAGGAAATGATAACCATCAAATTTATGATAAACACAATGATATGATTTAGAACGTCGGAATCCCAAAATTAATACATATGTATCAAATTTTTGGTACCACATCCTATGACTCTGCTTGAGGTCATACACAAATTTCTTTAATTTGCAAACCAAATTACTTTTACTTTTAACCACTTAGTTCTCTGGTTGTGTCATATAAATATCCTCCTCTAGATCACCATGAAGGAAGATAGTTTTCATATCCATTTTGCTCAACCTTTAAATCATAAGCAACAACAATAGAAAGAAAAAAACTAGTGAATGTCATTTTTTGCAATAGGAGAAAATATCTCACCATAATCAACACCCTCAACCTTAAAGTAGCCTTTCACGATCGAGAACTCTAATATGTCTCAACGAAGGATTATGACTCGACCATGGCTGCATAGGAATTTTGTCAACAAGAGTTGATGTGAGAGACCTATTAATCAAGTAGAAAGTAGTGGCAACAACTTCAACCCAAAAAATTTGGTCTAGACTAGCACTACTCAACATACTTCTAGCATTCTTTATTAGTTAGATTTTCATTCTTTCTGCAACTCCATTCTATTGTGGAGAATATGTAGTTGTCTTATGTTTGTGAATGCCATAATCTTTACAGAATCTATCAAAATCATTAGAGAAAAAATTATTGCCATTATCAGTCCTCAAACTTTTTATTTCCTTCCCTATCTACAACTCAACCATTGCTTTAAATTATTTAAATGGACTAAAAACTTCAGATTTACTCTTTAGAAAATATACCCATGTCCTTTGCTATAATCATCAATAAATAAAACAAAATATGTGAATTTTGCAATGTAAGGAACATCTAAAAGATCAAACACATTAGAATGAATAAGATCCAACACACCACAAGATTTATGAGAACTTGAGTAAAACTAAACGTGATTTTGTTTTTCATAAATGAAATGCTCACATAAATCAAAATCAAGATTACAATCATTCAAACCTTCAACAAGGTTTTCTATTTTCAAGGTCCTTAGACCTTTTTCTCTAATGTTGCAAAGTCTTTGGTGCCATAACATAGTCTTATCTGCAAGTAATTTGATTTTGAAGAAAAAGAACCCTTAGGTATCTGAAAGCATGACCATTTGTTGAAGGCGGAATCTTCACCTCTTCGAATGAAGTATTCACACATTTAATTTTCATTGCATCTATCTAGGGTAGAAGAGAACTCAGAGGTGCAATTCTCAAAGGTGAAGAGCTTACCATAATATGCCATGAAGTCACCTAAGATCTCCTCATCATCAATCATCTCAACACTTGCCTCCCAAATTCAATCAATCCTTTCTCTGCATTCTTTTTGCCTAAGCATATTGAAGAAGAAATTTTACCCTTTATCCCCATGTCGCAGCTAGTTTAGTCTGGATCTAACTTTGACCCCTTGAATCTTCCTATGCTATAGGCCTCTGAGATTATCCTTGGTCTGACTTATAGCTAAAGATAATTCAACATTAATTACTAGGATCATTTTGGATCAAGTCTTCTTGAGACAACAAAATGTCAATGAGTTCCCTCTCCTTCCTCCTACCACCCTTGGCAAGCTTCTTTTCAACAATTTAGCATAGTACCTTCCAACTATTAACATTTCTATTCTATTTATTGATGGCAGATGGGGTGTAACGATCCCACTTATTGATTTGCCTGATCATAAACATAGCATCTTTGACATCCAGGTTCAAAAGAAAATTAGCGTTGAGCATGAAATTAACCACTTTATTACACTGGGGGGCTAAGGGTAGGCTAACAACAACACGTGCAAGGATTGATGGTGATCTAATAGAGTATAGGGGAGAACTTTGATTGTGGGTCCTTTAGCGTCCTGGATAAATGAGCAAGTGATTTTGTTAGCATAGAATTGATCAAATCTAGAGTAGATCCTTTCCCTACCTTGTTGGGAGTTGCACCAAGTATACCATATGTCATTATACTCTTCTTTTAACCCTAACAGGATGTCAAAAAGCTGAAGCTTAGCTTTCATCCTTTCCCAATAAAATTTTCCCCCCCTTTTCCAATCCATATTGAGTCCTCCAACTTTATCTTCTAGACTCTCGATCATGTTAAAATCTCCACCTATGATACAAGGGATATCTGGTATATTAGTCAACCACTTCCATAACTAGATCCTATCTTTGTAATCATTGGGAGTATATATAGACAATATATCAATTGTTAAGTTCTCAATTCTTAGGGTGATCCAAGCAACTCGATTACATGGAGAGGAACCACTATCAACAATCTTAGGAGCCCATTTTCTATCAATGAGAACAACTGCACCTCATCTGTCCCTTTCATGGTTGGTAGAAAATTAAAGGGAATCCTTCCAAATGAATTTAAGATTAACTTCAAGTATGAATTTGGAGGCCTTCAATTCTTGTAATAGAAGAATGTCAATATTCCTATGCAGATTGAGGAATCTCTTGACAATATGTTTCCTATCTAGGGATTATAATCCCCTAATATTCGAGGAAACAAGCTTCAAATCCATGGGGCACATTAATTAGAGGTTTTTGTAACAGCTTTGAAGTTGTCGAAACACTTAGGAAATTCCTTTTTAGTATCATTATTCTTGGGGAGGGGAGACAATTTTTTCCTTTGGGTCTTCCCTATTCCTTTTAACTTTGGTAAAGATTTCATTCCCATATGAGGTTGATGGCTCACCCTCTTCACTATTCAGATTCTTTGGGGGGGGGTGTCTGATTATCAAGATGCTCCTCCCTAATGATATAATCACTGAATAGGGATTAATGATCCATATCATATTCTTCAAACAGAGGGTTAGATCGGGTGAGATCATACGATATAATGCCGCAATCTATGGGATCAATAGACCCTCAGTTTCTAATAATGGGGGAGGCTCTAATAACCTCAATACTAGAGACATCAAGGTCACAAACAATAGGGTGGGCATCAAGCACCGAAACCTCACTATCCTTAGAGTCGTTGGGGGTGATATCTTGTCTAGCTCCTCTAGGGGATAAATGTAAAGTGCAACTAGGAAAAGAAGCCTCCGCAATTTGCTTGGAGGAAATCTCATCAATTCTGTAAAGTTTCTCAATAGGATTTACCCTTCTATTAGAATCATCTGGGATATCATCCTCAACCATCCTATTGATAGAGAGGATTTGATTCTCAATATTCTTCACTATAGATTTAACAAAGGATCTTCTTGTTATATTCTTTAACCAGAGTTATATTATGCATATTCAAATTAGTATTATGCTTAACGGAGTCATGATTGATCTCCATTCTCGAGCCATGAGGATTTCTCAAGTTTTCAATGGCAAGTTGTTGTGCAGTTTTCTTCTTACTCTTCCAATTCTTTTGGAGAAGAGCAGAATCTATATGTCTATCCTTATCCTCCCTAATCTGGGAGAGTGACATGGATATATCCAAGTGCAGAGGAGGGTCCGCATTGAAATCCCCAAATTTGGCAGATCCCTCAAATATTGGAGGGTGATCTGACAGTTTGTTAATAACCTCTGCAACTGTATCTTTCAAAGTATTAAGCTTGTTAATGAGCAGGGAGTGATTGATATCCACATTGTTGGAAATACCATGAGAGATTTCCATTGGCACGTTGACGGAAGGAGCAGTATTTTGTTTCCTCTTAGCGAGGATAGGACAACTTCTTTGGATATGTCCTTCTCGCCTACATAAAAATTAGGCGTTAATTTCGCCAAGAGCCTCAATCATACAGATAAAAGGATCATTTTCAATATTAATTTCAACAAATTAGGGAGATCCTTACTAGGGTCGAGAGAGATAAGGACCCTAGCATCTAAATGGGGGACCAGGGAATGGGTATTGTCCACTCTCAGGACTCGACCAATAAAGGCAAGCACTTGGGAGATAAATCTCCAAAATAGGGGAGGAAGGTTCTTGATAACTATCCACCTACGGCACGACAGGGCAAGAACCTCATCACAAACAACATCAAGAGACCATCTCAGAGCTCTAAATGTGCATTTGCCAATGGACCAAAATTGTTTATCTATAACAACCGATTGTGATTTTGCATCATTAAAAAAAAGAGCAAATAATCCTTTTTGGATCATATGAAAAAATGAAAAAATGCAAACCAAGTTTCTTAATCCAAATATTTTTAAACCATTCATCCATAAATTTACAGGTTGGACAGTTAGCAACGTCTATGGCCGCTAAAAAAATGGCTACATCTTTAAGCGTAGCTTTCTCACTGTTAATGACTTCATACATTTCAGAATTGGGAGAAATGGAGAGAGTATGCGAGACAAGGCCAAAGTGCTTACCATTTCCTCCCTCGACTCCATCATTACCTGAAGAAGAGTTCAAAACTCTAACCTCAAAAAGAATCGACTCAACGATTGAAAATGCTGAAGAATCTATAAGGGCCGCCTTAAAAGATTTGGGTTTATCCATAGCGGTGACAAAATAAATCCCCATCGGCTCATTCAAATTTAATGAGTCGTTGTTTGGTATGCCATCCATCATTACACATATGCAAAAACCAGCAGAGCGGTAAGAACGAAAAGAAAGGGCAATAAATGCAAATTAATCCAAGGCAAACATAAGATGCTTACCTACATGGAGTTGGTCGTACATGCTCCTCCATGACCCAAGAACCACGATCCTTGCACGGGGGGTTGAAACCCTAGCTATGCTAAGAGTTGCAAAGTGTTTTTCTCCAACATTCCCTAAAATCAAAAATCCCTTACAAACCACTTTTCATCAATTTGAAAAAATAAAATACATATAAATGATTTGAATATTTTCGTGAAAGATTAAAATAAAAATTATTTCAAAACCATTGCTTAATGATGATTTAGAGCATTGCAAGAAGCGATGTTAGTGTGGGGCCACTTGGTTTATTGGAAGGTATGGGAGGATAGAGATTTTAATGAGCTCAATATTTTTATTCATGGGCAAAGAATCAGTTTGATAAAAAGGGGCAATTTGAAGAGATGGTGAGCCCATCTTTTCATTTAATAGTGCAAAGAGTATTTCCTGGGCTCAGTGAAAATATTTTTGAAACTTTAACGAGCCCTGAGTCACATAATAAAAGTCTCAACATTAGGTTTCACTTGGCAACTCGGTGAAATAAAGGTTGAATCTCAATGAGCGTGCAAGTTATTGTGGATCGAGGATGTGGGTAACTAAGTTTGAAATGTTATAAAGTGCTTTCTTGTGGGGCTCATTGGCATTTAATCGCCTTGACTTATGTTTTATTCAAGCGCATCTATTCTAGCTTCAAAAAGTGGTACGACGTGACTAACATGTGATGTTAGTCATAAATGTCAACCATAGATTTTTTATCTGACGATGAAGAATGCATAACACGTCTTGTTAGTCTGACAGATTTGTGTTTTTTGGAACCAGAATAGAGACAACCGTTTTATTCCCCTTAGAGGCTCATTGGGAGCATTTTGGAATTTGGGTGAGCCCCAAGTGAATGATGGATGTGCCCTAAGTTTGTTTGCCTTGAAAGAGGGATATGGTTTATAAATTGTTACGAAGGAAGTGTTCATGGTTGCAATGTTTATAAGACACAGATATAATAGATTTGTCCTATGGCTGTAGAAAATCTTCAAGCAAAATTCATTCCCAATATTCCTCACTACCTATGCAAAATGGGAGATTTGGAACAAGTATCAACATCCATCAAAGCACAAATGATAATAGATTTGTCAAATAGTGTATTTGTAGTGCCCTAGTTGGTATGCTTTCAAAATATGAAAGTGTAGGCAAAACGCAGGGCTATGTATTTACCAGATGCCCCAAAGAAATGTGGTCTCATGGCTGCAACAATGGCATATTACACAGAAAATGGATATGTTCATGTGGCTTTAGAAACTTTCAAAGCAAACACATTGGCAGGTATAAGCATACCATGCGAACTGTTGTTTGCGGAGGTAATCAAGGACGTGAACAATGGAGTCCTCTGAGATAATTGCAAATAAATAGCACTTGTTAAGTATGGAACAATACGAGGAGTCAAAGATGATATATTGATAGCAAAGACAATTCTTTAGCGATTAGGGTCGATCCAAGGGATCACTTCGATGCAAACTTTGTAATCCATTGAAAACGTTGTAAATAGAAGATCAGATGAATGTTATTATCAGTGTTGGGATACCCCATATTGATGGCTTACAATTGTCACTTTCAAGCTCACTCTGAATATAAATTCATTCCTTGTAGGTTTCATCTTGGTGACTTGTCGTGATTATATCACAATTGTATGAATGGTACAAAGTAATTAGCCGATAGGCTATCCCCTGTGGGAGCACCCTATGTCGGGAAATTGTCTCACGTCGTTAAATTCTGTTTTTCCAGTTGTCTGTCATTTTTTCTAGAAGTCTCATAGTTTTCATGGTGTTTTTTCTACATACATGTCGAAACAAAGATCACATGCCATAAAGTCACTTTTTGACGGTTTCCTTCATTTGATGCTTTCACATAAATGTTGATATTGGAACAATCTAAGTTGTTGAACAAGGGGCTTCTCAAGTCTTCAAAGTCCAAGGCTTTGGTGGCTAATCAAGGGAGTCAAGGGAATCAAGAAGAAGAAGCAATCTAAGTCAAAGCCACAATAGGAAAAAGGGCAATCATCCTCTCCATCACAAGGCGATTTTTCATCCTCTTCCAAGAAGGGGACTCCACCTAAGAAGGATAAACTAACTCGCGCTTATTGTAAGAAGTATGGTCATGATGAGCATCAATGCCACACTAAGCAAGTTGATGAGTTGATAAATATTCTTAAGAAAAATAACATCAACTTGCCATCCATCTACACAAAGAAGGATCATCTCCTTCCTCTTCCTCACAGTCTAAAGGAAAAGGGAAAGCATTTGTGGCTAAAACAAGTTCTTCATAGCAGTGGATACTTGACTTGCATACCTCTTATCACATGGGTTCTACAAAAGAGAAGTTTTTTTCATTGGAGCCATCTAAGGTACCTCACATTTACATAGGTGATGATACACAAGTTGAGGTTGAAGGGAAAGGTTTAGTTGACATGGATGATGGAACATTTGAGAATGCTCTCTATGTTCCTAACTTGTCTACCAATCTTCTCTCTATCTAACAAATCACTCACTATGGGAATGGGAAAAAGGTTGAGTTTACACTTGATTCAGTTGTGGTAAAGGAACTTGATAATGATGCCCTGGTAGCAGTGGGACAAGTCAATGACAACTCAAGGCTTTATTCATTCTCCCACTTTGTGCCAAGTTCTCCTTCTAAGGCCTTGCTTACTCATTCAAATTCAGAAAGTAAGCTATGGCATGAGCAATTTGGTCACCCCAACTACCACTATCTTCATCAACTCAACACTAAAGACATGGTCACAAGTCTACCTCAAATCAGTTTTTCAGAGGGTGTATGTTCAAGGTGTTCCATGGACAAGCATCCCGAGGAGAAGTTTGATAAGGGGAAAACTTGGAGAGCTTGGAAGTTCTTCAACTTGTTCACAACGATGTAGCAGGTCCATTTCCAGCACCTTCATTTAGTAAGGCCTACTACGTCCTCACCTTCATTTATGACTACTCTCGCTTCACTTGGGTCTACTTTCTTATTCATAAGAGTGAAGTATTTGACAGATTTCAAGACTTCAAGACTCGTGTGGAGAAGCAATTTGGAAAAGTGGTCAAGATTCTTCGCATAGATAATGGAAGGAATATGTGAACAAAAGACTTGAGGATTTTTGTACATTCGAGGGGATTGATCTTCATCATTTTGTTGCTTACACTCCACAGCAGAACAGAGTTGTTGAACGCAAGAATAGAACTCTCAATGAAATAGCTAGTTGTATGATACATGCACATTCTCTTGATCCCGTCATTTGGGCAGAGGCTATCAATGGTGCCACACACATCCAAAATCAGGTTCCTCACAAAGCTTTGCAAGGTATTACTCCTTTTGAGGCTTGGGTTGGTAGGAAACCGATTGTGAGACATTTCAGAGTCTTTAGGTGTCCAACATGGGCTCGCATGCCTCTGCAGAATCGCAAGGCATTGGAACCTCAGAGTAGGCCTTGCATATTTGTTGGATATCCTGAGGGTGCTAAGGCATATAGATTGATGGATCCTGAGACACATGAGGTGTTTATTGACAGGAGTGTTCACTTTGAGGAAATCTCTCCTAGCTTAGCCTCTCTACCTCCTCCACCTTCCTCCATTATGGATAGTGATGCTAGTGATTCAGATGATGGGACTCCTTCAACTCTGACTCGTAGGATTACACCTCCGCAGGGTCCACTTGTAGTTGAGGAACCTCGTTCTCCACTGCCACCTAGACCTCGTTGGGCTCGACAGACACTTGAGTATGCGGGTTCTCTTGTTGGGGATCCTTCAGATACATGAAGGTCTCAATCACAACATCAAGACCTTCCACATGCATTCATTGCTACCACTTCCGATCCACAGACATTTCGAGAAGCATCAGGGGTTCCCAAGTGGGACCACGCTATGGAGGAAGAGTATAGTTCCTTGATGAGGACCAACACATGGGAGTTAGTCCCTTGCCCTAAGGGGAGAAAGATGGTTCGATGTAAGTGAATCTATCAGACCAAGTTTGCAGTGGATGGTAGTGTGGATAAGTATAAGGCTCGGCTTGTTGCAAAAGGTTTCTCTCAGGTTCCAAGTGTTGACTATTCTGAGACCTTTGCGCCCATAGCCAAAATGAACTCCATTCGCTTGACACTTGCTATTGCTGCAGCTTATGGTTGGGTTGTACATCAAATGGATGTGAAGAGTGCTTTTCTTCATGGGGATCTTGATGCAAAGATTTATATGGAGCAGCCACAAGGTTTCATCCAAGATTCTTCCTTGGTTTGCAGACTAAAGAAATCTCTCTATGGCCTTAAGAAGGTCCCTAGGGCTTGGTATGCCAAGATGGATTCCTTTCTTCTCTCAGCAAGGTTCACCAAGTGTCATTCTGATCTGAATGTCTACATTTTGCGACAGGATGACTCTCACTTGATACTTGTGCTCTATGTTGATGATTTTATCATTACATGGAGCACCACATCCATCATTAGTAGTGTCAAATCTACTATGACTAACTTGGGTCTTTTGCACTATTTTCTCGGGATAGAGATTTCATAGTCACCTTCCGGAATTACACTATCACAACCTAACTATGCTCTTGATCTACTTGCACGCTTCCATATGGTTTATTGTAAGCCTGCACCAACTCCCTTTCTTTCAAGAGTCAAGCTTGAGGCTCAATGTTCTTCTCCATCAGTTGATGCCACATTGTATCGTCAGCTTGTGGGTAGTCTCATCTACTTGACTCACACACGCCCTGATATTTCATTTGCGGTTGGCATGGTTTCCTGCTTCATGCTGGAACCACATGAGCTTCATTGGAAAGTGACCAAACGCATCCTTCATTACATCCAAGGTACACATCATTATGGGATTCACTATGCAGCAGGCACATGACTTCGCTTGGTTGGTTACACAAACTCCGATTGGGTTGGCGAACTTGATGATCGTAAGTCTACTTTAGGTTACATCTTTCACCTTGGTTTGGACCCCATTTGTTGGTAGAGTAAGAAGCAGCATGCTATTACTCTCTCTTCGACTGAGGTTGAGTATCAAGGAGTTGTTAACACAATGACTGAGACCATTTGGCTTCAGCAAATTCTCACAGAGTTTGGGCTCACCACTCCACAAACGATAGTTCTACATTGTGACAATCAAAGTGCAATTGCAATCTCGAAGAACCCGGTCCAGCACTAGCAGACCAAACAAATTGAGATCCATATGCACTATATCCGAGAGCTGATTCATGACCAGGTCATTGATTGGAAGTATTATCCTACAACGGAGCAGGTTGCTAACATCTTTACCAAACCTTTCACCGAGAGTAAGTTCTAGCAGTTGCGAGCTCTCTTGGGGGTGCGGGATGTCTCATTAGGGGGGGTCCACTGACTTCTCCTTCCTCTCTTATGGGGGGGACTTTTCCCTCTTTGAGGTTTTGTCCTTCTTCTTTGAGAGTCTTTTGTACATTCATCTCTCTTTTGGGGGGGAGTTTTTTCCCACTAGGTTTTCTCCCTTTCTCTGCTTGTGAGAGATTGCATTGCATAGTTTTGCTTGCATTTGCATATTGTACATGGGTACCTATCATGGTCTCGTAGCCGGGACCCATCTTGCATTGTTGACTTGAGTCTTCATTCCATAAGTTGCACTTAAGGGGGGGTGTTGGTGTAAATAAATATCCATTAAGGATGTTATTACACTTTACTTAAGTTAACTTAGGATAATGCATCTCATCATAGTTTGGATATGAAACACTTAGGGAAGTGTGCACATAGGGATATAGCTTGTAGGAGAAATTCCACCTTTTGTGGTCTTATCTTATTGTTACACTCCACATTCGGTGGGTCATCCACCTCTTGTGGAATATTATATTATTTATCCTACCTACCCCTAGTATTCCTTACCTACCCTTGTTTCTCATTGAGCCACATGTCATGATTGGATGCTCACATATCCATATGGCCTTGCCTATATAAGCAGACTCATATTCATTGTATTGGTTAATCCAGTTGATCATTTGTATATTGGTGAGAATAGAGTTTGTTCTTGTCAATCTATTGTCTCTCTTTATGCTTTTCATTGTGCCCTTGATCTTGGCAAAATCTCACAAAAAAAATAAATAAAACAAGTCACAACTTTAAGACATGACAAACTCATTTTTGTAGGGAAGCCTTGTATATTAAATGTATCTTACTAGAAATGAGTAACAAGTTGTAGCGTCATAAATTGTACGCACTTGCTAGGGTGGTACAATTTCACACCTAGTTTAGCACCCGCCTTGGCGCATTTTTCATTTTGCATTGCATTTCCCCTTTAGCACTTAATTAATTAAATTAATTAGGTCGAAGGTTCTATTTTATCATCTCCCATATCATAAAGTTGGGTCCTTTTCATTAAAGTGTGCCCCTTTCATTTTATTCCTCAAATACATCATTTAATCAAAAACCCTAATTAGGTCCTATTTTGAACTTTAAGGCCTGATTTCGGGGGTCAAAACATCTTGAAATCAGCTGTAACTTCGAGATTCTCTCTAAAATCATCATATCCGACGGCCCTGAAAATTTGGTGAAAAGTTGTCGGGACCATGGCGCCCAGAGTGCACACGGTCTCGGACATTTTTCTTGAAATTTTAGGAGCGCAATCCAATCATAAAATAAAGCTTAACCCCAAGAAATTGGTGGGAGATTCAATCTCTAGGTCGGCCAAAAGTTGAAATTAAGACCTAGGGTTTCATATATAAGAGCTCTCTTTCTTCATTTGAAAGGATCCGATTTTTGGTTTGAGGGACCTTCTATGCAACGAAAGAGCAGATCTTTGAAGACTTCAACAACATTCAACATCCATCCATCAAGCATTCATCAATTTCATTCATCCATTTAGGGCTTTGAAGACATTGAAGAGCAATAGGGGATTACCGACTGAAGATTGGCTTGTACCCCTCCCTTGGGGTTGGGTATGATTTCATGTTGTTTTCATGTCTTTGCATAAGCCTCATTATATCATTTGTATTCATGCTTTAGATCACTTTGCATTTTGATTTGGAGTATTTACATTATCATTTACAAGCAATTAGGGTTTACTTTCTAGGTTGCTCTAGTTTGCTTACTTGCATTTTAGGATCTTGCACACACACAAGGTCTGCACACACACTACTTTTACAATAAAACTTGGCTATTCGTGGAGGTGGAAATCACCAAAGCGGGGGTTTGACTAAGGCAAAACCCTATATAGTCGCCCACCATACCTTTTTAGATATAAGTGCAGATTTCGGGATTTGGACGACGCCGCAAATTGCAGATCCGACGGAAGCGGACCGAGACAGAACTTCACACCAAATTTTAGAGAAAAAGACCAGGATAGGGGCGTGGGGTGCCCTGGTCCTACCAGGACAGGGGCGTTGGGCGCCCTGGTCCCTGGGACAGTGGCGCTGGGCGCCCTGGTCCCTCTGTGAGACAACAATTTTTAGCATTTCCGACAGTTTTTTAGGTTGTAAAACAGCAGTTTCAGGGGCAGAATCAGGACAGTGGCGCCCGCGCCCCCATCCCGAACATTTTCACTTAGATTTTAACTCCGGGTACACATCTACATTCTTATCTTGTCCTTGTGTTTACAGCTCTCCATTGTTTAATCTCAGTTCTGCAATCTTGTTATTAGTTCATACTTGCACTTTGGGGTTAGGAATTGAACTTGCATCATTTTATCTTTAAGTTACAACAAAGGAATAGAAATCCTAATAGGTATCCCATGGCTCTCTCTTCCACAAAAAGAAGTAGCCAATTGTGTGATACCTCTAGGCTCTTTCGTATTCCACAAGTGTGTGATTGAAAGTGAGATTAGGGCATGTTTGCTTAAGTGTCACTTTTTCCCCCACACATTTTGGTGAACCCGACGTGAATTCCAATCTTCTCTAATTCTGATTTATGTTTTCAAATTTGAGTATTTATGCTATTTCAAATTCAAATTTGCATTTACAAGTTTTAATTTCTTGCAAGATTCAAAAATTTAGAGGAAATTTTTGCTAAAACCCTAATTTTTTAATTCAAAGTTGAACTTGTGGATAGCTTAATTGGGATCAATAATTTCAAATCTGATTTAGGAACTCATTTGAATCATAAATTTCATTTTCTAAATCTACATTCTAAGTTCTTGCATTGGTTAAAATTAAACATTTCCTTCTATTTTGCATGTGTTATCATTTGAAAAAGGAAAATTGTTGTCATGATGCATTCATTTCATAGATGTGATAATGGGTTAGCTTCCCTTGTTTCAATTTTTCCTTCTCCTAAAGAACCTCCCCCCATCTATAACAACATTTTAGTGCCTAAAAGAGTTGCTACCAATCCCTTTGAGACTCTCCCATGCTCTAAGGATGAAGACTTTAAGAGTGATCTTGACAATTCTCCTAAAATGTGCCCTTCCTATTTAGCTATCCTAGAGGAAGAGAATGATATCATAAACACCTTTCTTAATGTTACTTCATCTTCCCTATATGATTCCTCTCTAAGTGAAAAGGTATTGATGGACATTGACTTATTTTCTCCTAAAGTTGGTCCTTCCAATGGGGGCATGTTAGTGCAACAAGAGGTTATGAACACTTCTTTCAAAGATCTCCTTCCTAAGCATGAATCTTTTGAGAAATATGTTCATGTTCCTCCTAAAAAACACTCCCTTCATGAGGATACTTTTGTGCAAGAAGATGACATTATCCCTACATTTCCTAGTGATGGCATTTCCTTTTCCAACAAAATTCCCACTAGAGATGATGAATTAATGATAAATGCTTACCCTTCTCCTAAAGTTTGTCTTGCCCATAAGCATCCCTTAGAGAAAGAAGATGAAATAATAAGCAATTTCCTTAATTATCTCTCCCCTAAAGATCATATTGAACATATTTTGAGGAAAGAGGATGAGTTTAACAAATCTATTGATGCTCTCCCTCCTAAGGATGAGGAATTAATAAACAATGTTATCTCCTCTCCCGAAATTGACAATACTTCAAACATTCCTTTCAACAACTTCGCTATTTGGGATGAACCATTAGAAGAAGGTGTAGATTATTCTCTACCCCATGAGAGAACCCTAGCCAAAGGGGATGAAATCAAGATTGAAAACTCCCTTGATAGTTTCTCACCTTCCTTGAATCTCAATTATTCTCCCTCTAAAAATAAAGCATCTCCCTCTCCTCAACTTGGTTCTACTCATAAGGAAACCCTAGTTCAAAGCAAGATGGTTAACATCTCTTTCAAAGATCTCCCTCTCAAAATTGAGACTTTAGAGAGTAATTTTGATCCTTCTCCTAGAAAGTTTATTCCCCATTTAGATCCTCTGATGATAGAGGATGATATGACCTTTCCTAGTATTACTTTTCCTACTAGAACATCAATGCCTACCCCTTGTCTCTCTCCTAAAATTGATTTAATCCATGATAAGATTTTAGTGCAAGAGAAGACTATCAATAATTCTTCCAACACTTTTGTTCATTCCTCTAAACCATCCTCAATCAATTTGATACATGTGAATGAAACACCTAACAAACCTCTCTTCACTGTCCAAGGTGCTTGTCCTTCTCAAAATTCTCAACCTTTAAATAAGCCTATCTTAGTGGTTCAAGGTGGTTATGCTAATGATTCTTTTTGCACTCCTAACAAACCTATTATTATTGTGCAAGGAGGTTATCCTACTAAGAGCCCTTATGAGTATGCTAAGCAACTGACTAGAGAGAGTTATAATGCGGTTGCTCATACCTATAATACTAGAAATAATAGGCAGCCTAATCCTCCTCCTGTTACTCCAGTTTCTCTTCCTAATCCTCAACCTATTCTTCCGCAAGCTGTATTTCACAAGTTCTTGGTAAGGAATATGATATCATAGAACAACTTAAAGCTACCCCTGCTAAGATATCCCTTTGGGATTTGATCCAAACTTCTTCCGCTCATCATGGAATGTTACAAGATGCCTTGAAAGATTTGAATGTTCCTCCACCTAATACATCTAGTAATATAGTGTCTTTGGTTAACTCTGTGATGAATCCTAAAGCTCAAATTGTGTTTACTCAAGATGAGTTGCCTACTAGTGAAATTAAACATCAATATGATCCCTTGATGATTGTGGTTATCATAAATGACACTGCTATAAGACGAACACTGGTAGATAATGGTTATGGCCTTAATGTGTGTAGCATTAATCTATTGCATAAGATGAATGTGGATACATCCCTTATTGAGCCTGACTCTCATCCCATTCGAGGCTTTGATAATGTGGCTAAGTCTTCATTAGGTATTATCACCTTACCCATCACAGTGGGACCTGTTACTTTGCCTACTCCTATCCATGTTATGTCGGGAAATCTAACATACAACTTGTTATTAGGGAGACCGTGGATTCACAGTATGCAAGCTGTCCCCTCTACATTGCATAGACAAGTTAAATTTATTTATAATAATAAGACATATACCTTGATAGGTGATACTAATTTTCAAGCTTGTTTGCAAACATCTACTTCCAAAGGGAGTTCTTCTAAGCCTTCCTCTTCTAGTGATGACTCGTTAAACAAGATACCTATGGATGAATCATCACCCTCTAATAATCAAAATTCTTTGGATGAGTCTGAAGTTCTTGAAGAAGATTCTTCTCAACTTGAATCTACACATGAAAAGGCTTTTGATCCTGAGAAGGTTCTCGCAGAAGATGATTGGGGATCTCTTGATTTTAATCCCACCTTTGTAGGTGAGTATAGGGTTCCTCCTAGAGAGCTTAAAGTTAAAAAGAAGGAAGAACCTAGAGATCTATCAGTCTTACCTGAACCCATGAGCAATAATTTTGTGGCCGCTTCTCAAACTTCTTCTCCTCACACCTCTAATTCTGAAGAATTTGATTCTTTGTCTTATGAAAAACCACCTTTTCTTTCTGAAATGGCTAATCGTTATGGTCATGGTTTTCATATTTTGGCTAAGAGTGGCTATAGTGGAAATGGTTGTGGCACAAATGAACAAGGAATTAAAGTTCCTTTAGAACATAACATGCATGAATATTCATTTGGACTTGGATATAATCTTTCTAAGCCCACCAAACCATCTAAAAGACCATCTCTCAATGTGAATGCTATATTTAGTAGTGATGATGATCTCACTTCAACTAAATCATCTTCTACTTCTATCAACTCTCATTCCCCTCATAAGGAAATATTGGCAATGAACAAATCTCTTTATGAATCCCCTCAAATTTCTAAATCCACTTATGAATCTTTATCTCCTATTCATCATAAAGTCCTTTCCTCCAGGGATAAGGCTCTAATAAATTACACTCATCTTTCTTCTAAGATTTCTCGTAACTTTCCTTCTTCAATTTTTATCACTTTATACATGTTTTTGATCTCACTATAGTTGAGCATTTAGCATGTCATATTCAAATACCTCATTCAATCTATCATGTCTTTAAATAACATTAATGGCTATTATGTTGCTCATCATTATGTGACATTGGTAGCTCATTTACTTGGGGCTCAGTGTCATTCATGATGGTACAATTTCAAGTGCAATCATATTTTTGAAGCAACATAATAGCCTAATTTTCTATGTTATCTCTTGTTCCTATAGGGACAAGAGTGATTTCATACATCTCTTCTTTTTATGGTTAAAATTTCCCTTTGGGGTAATAGTGTGGAAATATTGATCATCTTTGCTTTAGAATTCTCTTTTCCTAGATATGGGAGAAGATGTGTATTCTCTTTCTTATCCTACCCACTTCTTGTGAGGAGCATTTTACATACACTAATGTCTTGCTTGCATGAACTCATGTGAGTATGTAGTACATTTTGTTTATGTCTAAATCTCTCCCTGGAAGATTGTGTAAGTCCTTCTCATTGACCTTATCCTTGGGAGGCAATGATCTTTTCTTATTTTTATCTAAGGATCCACTTTTTCCTATTTCGTGGATGGTGTGAACTTTATTACTTGATGTTATTCCTTGTATGCATTTTTTGTTGTTTGTTCAAGGATTCTCTCTTACAAGAGGTGTAAGTCCTTGACTACAACCTCGTTTGCACTTGGTAAAATATATCCATAATGAATTCACTCTCCCAATTGGTTTAAAAAGAGTGTCATCCTTCATTAAGAATCACTTTCACCTCGCAAAAGAAGGAAGTATTGCATTTTTTTTCTAGAAGATGTTATATTTGTCTAAGACAATTCCTCTCGGGGATAGGTGTCTTTTGTACAAATATCTCTTCTCCTCTAAGGATCTCCTTTACACATACTACAAGATATCCCTTTTTCTATCTTATCCTTGCTTAAAGAGTGCAAAACTCTCTTGCTTGGATCTATGACATTGTTGCATTTTTGGGGTATCTTCTTTTGTGATGAAGGTAGGTATCCTTGTTCTACTTTACTTATGACATAAACATTACACTTTTTGAGCAATGGGTCATTCTCGTAACCAGAGCACAGACTCTTAGAGCGAGATGTCTCCATTTTTTCTTTTATGCAAGGTGATTATTCTCGAAACCAGAGCACATACTCTTAGAGTGAGATGTCACGCTTTTGTACTATACATATACAGGTTGTAGCATACTCGGGCATAGATTCCTATGAGGTGCTTCTAACCTCCTTTACACACACATGCATGAGGTTGAGTGGAAACTAGCGGCATAAGGCTAGACTTTCTCACTCTCCTCCCTTACATGGATCACCTAGACAGACTCTAGGGACTAGTTTTCCATGTCCTTTTTCCCATGGATCACCTAGACAAGATCTAGGGGCGAGAAGTCCATGTTTTCGCTCTCACTATTCTTCTCATGGATCACCAATGTGTGTATTCATGCTTTTTTTCCTTCTCTTTGCATTTTGTTTCCATTTACATCCTTCATCTTGTGTTAGAGAACTCTCAAATCCTCACACTCTTTGTTGTGTTGGAATTGAGATTTAGTCCTCTTTCTTACCAAATGATTCTCCATTAGTTTTTGATCTCATATCAAATCTTCTTGTGAGCATTTGTCATCAATATTCTTTAACAATTCGAAGTGGTAAACATGATACCCTGTTTCAACTCACTAAAATTAGCAAGCCAAAACTGGGGGGGGCATATAGCTACCCTCGAATTTTCATCACCTTCCTTAGTAAGCATTAGGTGATTTTGTGATCTAACGTGTGTTTTGTAGGGTGCGGTTCCTAACTGTGTACTGCAGATACCGCTGGGGGCTTCGTTCGACAGACTTATGGATATATCCTTTTTCAAATAATGTTTACTTTTCTGTACTTTAGCTTGCATATGCACGTAGTGTTCATATGACCGCTAAAGTGGGGGCTAAATGTAGCGTCATAAATTGTACGCACTTGCTAGGGTGGTACAATTTCACACCTAGTTTAGCACCCGCCTTGGCGCATTTTTCATTTTGCATTGCATTTCCACTTTAGCACTTAATTAATTAAATTAATCAAGTCAAAGGTTCTATTTTATCATCTCCCATATCATAAAGTTGGGCCCTTTTCATTAAAGTGTGCCCCTTTCATTTTATTCCTCCAATACATCATTTAATCAAAAACCCTAATTAGGTCCTATTTTGAACTTTAAGGCCTGATTTCGGGGGTCAAAACATCTTGAAATCAGCTGTAACTTCGGGATTCTCTCTAAAATCATCATATCCGATGGCCCTGAAAATTTGGTGAAAAGTTGTCGGGACCATGGCGCCCGGAGTGCACACGGTCCCGGACATTTTTCTTGAAATTTTAGGAGCGCAATCCAATCATAAAATAAAGCTTAACCCCAAGAAATTGGCGGGGGATTCAATCTCTAGGTCGGCCAAAAGTTGAAATTAAGACCTAGGGTTTCATATATAAGAGCTCTCTTTCTTCATTTGAAAGGATCCGATTTTTGGTTTGAGGGACCTTCTATGCAGCGAAAGAGCAGATCTTTGAAAACTTCAACAACATTCAACATCCATCCATCAAGCATTCATCAATTTCATTCATCCATTTAGGGCTTTGAAGACATTGAAGAGCAATAGGGGATTACCGACTGAAGATTGGCTTGTACCCCTCCCTTGGGGTTGGGTATGATTTCATGTTGTTTTCATGTCTTTGCATAAGCCTCATTATATCATTTGTATTCATGCTTTAGATCACTTTGCATTTTGATTTGGAGTATTTACATTATCATTTACAAGCAATTAGGGTTTACTTTCTAGGTTGCTCTAGTTTGCTTACTTGCATTTTAGGATCTTGCACACACACAAGGTCTGCACACACACTACTTTTACAATACAACTTGGCTATTCGTGGAGGTGGAAATCACCAAATCGGGGGTTTGACTAAGGCAAAACCCTATATAGCCGCCCACCATACCTTTTCAGATATAAGTGAAGATTTCGAGATTCGGACGACGCCGCAAATTGCAGATCCGACGGAAGCGGACCGAGACAGAACTTCACACCAAATTTTAGAGAAAAAGACCAGGACAGGGGCGTGGGGTGCCCTGATCCTACCAGGACAGGGGCGTTGGGCGCCCTAGTCCTTGGGATAGTGGCGCTGGGCGCCTTGGTCCCTCTGTGAGACAGCAATTTTTAGCATTTCCGACAGTTTTTCAAGTTGTAAAACAGCAGTTTCAGGGGCAGAATCAGGACAGTGGCGCCCGCGCCCCCGTCCCGAACATTTTCACTTAGATTTTAACTTCGGGTACACATCTACATTCTTATCTTGTCCTTGTGTTTACAGCTCTCCATTGTTTAATCTCAATTCTACAATCTTGTTATTAGTTCATACTTGCACTTTGGGGTTAGGAATTGAACTTGCATCATTTTATCTTTAAATTACAACAAAGGAATAGAAATCCTAATAGGTAGCCCGTGGCTCTCTCTTCCACAAAAAGAAGTAGCCAATTGTGTGATACCTCTAGGCTCTTTCGTATTCCACAAGTGTGTGATTGAAAGTGAGATTAGGGCATGTTTGCTTAAGTGTCACTTTTTCCCCCACACACAAGTAAGAACATATTTTAGATTCTTCTAATAAGAAAGTGATTTATTATTTAGAGAAACAATTTATTAAATATATTTAAATAATCTAAATTTAAGACATCACAAACTTGTTTCATGTATGGAAACCTTATATACTAAAATTAACTTACTAGAAATGTGTAAAGAATAAGTAAATATTTTAAATTCTTCTAATAAGAAAATAATTTATTAATTAAATATTTTTAAATAATCCAAAATACAAAATTGACCTTGTCCTTTATTTGTTTGTTTAAATGTTTCAGATATGACAAAGTTCTAATTTTGTTTGTTTGAAGCCTACATATGCAACACATATGAGTGACTATTGCATCCAAATCTTACTTTCTCAATTTATATGGAAAATAAAGATATTATTTTATTTAAAATATTCAAAGTAAATTAATTTCATTTCTCTTTTTCCTAAATAGAAATATTTTACAATAGCATTTTTAATTTTATACTAAAAAATATATATATATTTCAAAACCATACTTTAAAATATTGAAAGAAATAAAATAATTTTTAAAAGTTCAAGACCACAATATAGAATATGTTTTCATTAAATGTTTCTTTGCAAATACATATATGTAAATATGATAACACGTGTCACATTTATGATCTATATTATATAGTAATTTATATTATACAATATTATAGATACTATATGTTATACATTATAATAAATTTTATTATTGTGAAGGAAATTGAAATGTCTATATTTATTTTACATTTAGATTTGATATCTCTTCAATGGAAATACAAATTTAAATGTCTATATTTGTCTTATGTGTGGATTTGAATTCTTGTCAATGAGAAGATCAATATTTGAGGAGTTCTTCAATCTTGAATTTTTCAAGAAGAAAAGTTGGATACATATAAAAAAATAGAAGGGTAAAGACGAATGCTTGGAACCTATATGAACTTTATTTGATTTGTAGTTTATATGCTATAATAAATTTTATTATTGTGAAGGAAATTGAAATTTCTATTTTTTTTTTTTACATTTAGATTTGATATCTCTTTAGTGGAAATATGAAGTCAAATATCTATCTTATTGTTACATGTGGATTTGAATTCTTGTCAATTGAAAAATAACATTTGAAAATTTCTTCAATCATGAATTCTATCAAGAAGCAAAGATGGATAAATAAATAGAAGGGTAAAAATGAATGCTTCCCATATGAACTTTATTTGATTTGTGATTATATGCAATTATCAATACATGTTGTGCATTGTTGGAGCACACTACACTATAAGAAAATTATTGCACATGGTGAAAAGAACTAAATATAAATAAATGCAACTTAATTTAAACTTGTATTCTATGTAAAATGGATATATGATGTATAAGAAAATTTAACGATGTAAGAAGATAACTTAAATGATCAATTACATACAATACATTTGTTGTTAACATAGGTTAATGCAAGTAGATGCAAGTAGATGCAACTTAATTGAATTGTCTTGTTGTGCAAAACATTTTTTATAATACATATTTTTCTATAAATAATGAAAATGATTAACCTAAGAGATTTATTACATAAAATACATTTTTTGTTTGTTGTTAAGATATTTTCTATACAACTAAATGCCTGAGTTTGATCCAATGGAAGAAACAAGCTCTCAACTATTCATTTCAACGGGACTCCCCTTCATTCCTTTTTTTTTATGGAATGAGGAAGCACTAAAGGCAATCGAAAATACTATGACATGTAAGACATGATCTCCTTTCAAAGAGAAGAACTTTTAAGTTTTCGTATTTATGTGAAAGTTGATCTTCTTAATGGGCTTCCTGGATCAATCAATATGAAACTAAAAGAGTTTTTCTACACTCAAAGGATTGTCTATTAGAGTTAACTCTAACCTTATGTATAAGACTATAATTTTTTTTTTTTGTCGGTAATAATATTTTATTTTATTATATTAAAACTTTCTTACATCATCAAGATTTCCAGCTTTCATATTGCCAGTTAGTCTAATATTTGGCTTATACACCTGCAAGAGCCTCACACTACGGGCATTTACAACCAAAACACCACCAAAATGACAAAAAACCACCCTTCAAGTCATCTCCCTTGAAACCCATAGGATGATATACAATCCTATTACAGATTGTATAAGACTATAATTGAATCATAACATTGATCATAATTGGAAGTAAAGAACCCTACTCCAAATTCAAGACTAACCCTTCTTAAACCCTAAGCCAGAATCAATCATACTCATAACCCTAATTGACTTCTAATTGTAACCCTAATCCTAATTGTACCAAAAAATATAACTATAATGTTGAATACATAATAAATCCTAACCTTTGTCCAACCCTAATTGTAACCATATCAATAACCCTTACCATAATAGAATACTAAACCACACCGTCATTGAATTCTAACTATGATTAAACCTTGTTTTTAACCCTTAATGAACCTTAACTTTTAATTTGCACCATTGATAAGAATTAATACAAAGAAATACATGAGCTCGAATAAAGATAAGAAAAATAGATAAAGATAAAAATAATTTCAATCGATAATTTTTTTTAACTAAGATTCGTTAGAGGGTGGAAAAGTCTTTTTTAAACTATTGATTATTTATAAATATTTGTGGTACTTAATCTTAAAAATAAACTATTTTTGATATTAAAAATTATATTTTTTATCAATGATAAAATAATAATTATATATAAATTAATGATGATGAAAACTTTTATTTACTAATTCAAATATTGTAATTGAAATTGTTTTGGTAGACATGATATAAATTACTATCGACATAATCATTACACCTTATTTAAGTGCAAGCGCTAGTTTGTAAAATGCAAATTAGATAAAGGTGTGATGGGAGTTTTGTTGTTTCTTTTCCTTCTTGGCCGATGTATTTGTGGTATCATTAATGATCCAATGCAGATTTTATGTCTTCATCTTCCTAGGCTAATATGGAAAATGAGAAGGGAGCTGTGGCAGTATATAGATGAAATTATTTCACGAGAGCATTAAGTTGGAAAGGGCAAATATTTTCACTCAAATATGAAACTAGTTTTCACGTGAAGTATCAATTAGTGGAGAAGAGAACAAATGCAAGTAAATGAAATGGATGAAAGTGTAGTCATAGATGAGGTGCAAGCTGCAAATACATTTTTCATCAATAAGGATATAAAAGTACACCAAGGCAAATATTTTCATCAAGTAAAGAGTGTTTTCATGGGAAATGGATAAAAGGGGGGAATATTTTTAGTTAAATCAAAGGGAAAGGTGTAGAGAGATGAAAGAGGGTGGAGAATGATTTTGCAAATCGGATTTTGGGAAAGAATAACTATTAGTAAAAGAACAATTCTAGAAGTTTCTTCTTCTTCTTTTTATTCTCCTTTCTTCTTCTTGGTATAAGTTGTGGATTTTTTCATTTTCAAGCATGTAAATAGGGTAGTGTTTAAGTTTAAGTTGTAGATTAAATGTGTTAATATAGTAATCTAATTTTATGAACAGGTGTGAACCAGTGTGTGAAATTGTAGTGATATTGTCATGAAGCTGATTCCAGATTTGTACACTTTTGGTCATATAAATTGTATACTTTAAGGAGTTTTGATTCAGCTTTGCAGGTCTTCTATAGATGTATTATTTGTTCACTGGTCCCTTTCAAGGAATAAATATCTTTGTTCAAACAATCAGGATCTCAAGCTTTGTATCAAATTGATACAATTTCAAAATATCAAGGGTATTGAGTTTTCTTTACAGTCTGTTCTACGATAGTGATGTTTATTCATGGACCTCTCTTCCAAGGGAAGAGTTAAAAACTATGGGTAAATATTTGTGGTTTTGGATGCACAAATTGGATTTGTAAGAAGATTTTAAATGAAAAGATGAAAGAATTTGTTAATGTCAGTCATTAAAATTTTGAAATCAACTTATTAAGTTTCATTTGATCATAGGGTTCCTACTTTGGTTTCATGTTTGACTCTGTGACTTAGGATTGGGCACTGATCTATTAGAAGCTTGATGTACTTTTAGAAACAAATCAAATTATCCAAATCAATTGTAATTTCATGTTGCTTAGTGTAGAATTAGAGAAGGGATTTTACTCTCAAATATGCATGAATGATATATAACCAAAATGGAGCCAATTCTGATGAAGTTTTATGTATTCTAGCTAAATATGCCGAGAGTTATCCATTTCATGCAATATTTATCATAAATTGTTTGAAATTCATAATGTAGACACCTAAAATTGTCATGTCTAATTAAATAAATATCTTTAATTATTTAATTATTTTAGTTTAATTCTTCTATTAACTAAATAAATACCTTTATTTATTTAAATTGTCCTTTTCCTAAATTAAATAAATATCTTATTTATTTAATTGATCCCATTTCCTCTATTAATTAAATAAATCTTTATTTATTTAATTAATTCATTAACCTTTTCTACCCATGACACATGTCATTCATCTCTTAATTCATACACTACCTACCCTTCCATTATTTTCTTATTTTCTCTACCTACCCTCTAATCATAGCCGACCATTTATCTTTTACACCTCTTAATCTTATCCCTCCATTTCTTATAGTGTCTTCTATATAAGAGGATACTTCCTTCATTATCAACCCTCGCTTACGACTCGACTACACTACGCTTTTGATCTTTCATATGCGATCCTACTTGCAACCACACTTTCGTTCTTTGTTGAGCTCTTGTGCACATAAAATATGAGAGCAAATATATCAAGCAAGATCAATGGAGATAGAAAGAATGGAGATTCAGACCCTATTGGACATGTGATGGTATAATCTTTGTGATTTCATTTGATTTGCATTGTCTTAGGTAGTCTTCATATGTTATGGTGCATCCTTGTTGTTGTTAGGCTAGGGTTTGTGGTTGAATTCATTTAGTCTTTCAATATTGTTGTTATCCATTTTCACCGTATACATTTTGGCACGCCTGGTGGGACTCTTGTCCCTTTTGCATTTAACATTTTTTGGTGCAGATTTTGTGTTTTGAAGTTGCAGATCTGACATTTCCGACAACATTTTGATATTTTCGCATCTGCATACTTTCGGATCACATTTTTTATTTTTTTCCGTGTCTGCGACATTTGGAATCGCGTCTGCGTCCTCGACGGTATTTTATTTTTCTGCAGATTCCGAAGGTCACATCTGTGTTACCTAATCGCGTCTGTGGAGTTTTCAGGCGCGTCTGTGACCAGAAGCCGCGTCTGTGTTCTGGAATCGTGTCTGTGTCGGATCTAAGCGCGTCTGAGAAATTTTGTACCGTTTGTGTCTCTGATAACCGCGTCTGTGTGAAATTGTTACATTTTGGACTTCTTTGATTCGGTTTTTCATTCGGGTTTTCAGATCTAGTTTACATTGAGCTAACATCTTCAAATCTGGCTAACGAAATTGGTGCAGCTTGTCTTGAAAGCAAAATCATTTTGTCGAAGGCCCCTATTTCACAAAGTCCTTTGGATCTAAAATTTACCTAACTTGTGTGCTTGCAGGAAGGGGTGATCATTTGAAACAATCCAAACTACTAATAGATCTTTGTTGCAGGACCTTGGCAAGGGTTTTTTAATTTTTATTGTGTGCCTTGTTTTCATAGACTAGTAAACACTTCAATTGGTGCACTAAAATTGAACCATTGTCTTTTGTGTCTTGAGCAATAGGCTCTTTTTGTTTAATCTTTAGAGGGCCTATTTCCCCGTGTGGTCATTAGGACTACTAGTGAGGAGAGGACGACCCAAGTGGTAGCGAGGAAAACCCACCTCTTTCAAACCACTATAAACAACTGTATTCATGGTGAAAACTATGGATAACGTGTGTTGATTAGTTCATACCGACACTATGTCTCGCCATAAACCCATTTGATCAAATTTATTTGATCAGTGGTAGGGCGTAACCCCTACTGGCTGGGAGCCTTCTGTATTTACAAAGCTGAAAGTGTCGCATGTATGGCCACACGAGCGGATGCCCTTACTAGCACCTTTTTGTTTTAGAAGCCAAAATCCTTCTAGTTGTTGGGGCAGGAGGTCGGATCTCTGGTAGCAGCCCACACACATAGGATTCTTAGTAGAGATACAAAGTTCACCACGAGGAGTTTTCATGGGGACTGATGCTTGGCTGCCCCGAGAAGTGAGTGGCGAGGGTGGAGCCAGTGGGGTCAAGCATCTAAGTATCCACTCTGAATAGCGTAGCCTCGGGGGAAACTCCATGTGAGATCAACAACTATTGTCTTGGCCACCCATAAGAATTGTGCATGACTTATTTTGAACAATCAAACATTCAAGACCAAACATCAAAACATTGTGTCTTTTGTGTCTTCAAGTGTATGCAAAACAATTTTACATCAAACAACACACTTTCTTTTGAGTCATTTTGAGTCTAAACACTTGCAAACTTTGAGTCTTCATCAACATTGTGTCCTTATGTCATGAAAAACAATCAAACATTCAGATTTGGTCACAACAAGTCACTTCACAGATTGGAAAAACTGCACAAAATTTTCAAAAACGCGTCTATGTCTGACAAACCGCGTCTGTGTCATATAACCGCGTCTGTGAAGGGCAGAAATGCGTTTATGTTCTCTTGAGCAACATTGCAATTACAACACCTCAGAAACGTGTATGTGTCATTTAAGCACGTCTATGTCTGACAAAATAGCGTCCGTGTCATTTAAACGCGTTTGTGAAGTATACAGGCACATCTGTGTTCAGAATTGAAAAGTTTCATAATCCAGCAAACAAGGAACAGTCAGTTTCAGACTTATTGAGTTTTTTAGGTATCTCTTTGGGTTTTCATCTAGCATTCAACCTGTCTTTGGGTCTCACAAAGTCCATCATTGCTTTACACCTTACATTACATTCACATTTGTCTAAACTTGAGTCAAAAGGTCACTTGCTTGTCCTCATCATACTTTGTCAAAACATTACATACAACAACATTTTGCTAAGTGGTCCCTCATCAAGGTCTATCACCTTTGGGTCTCATTTAGTCTTACTTAGAGTCAAGGTCAACTTACCTCATCAAGAGAAACTATCCTCTCTTTGGAAGCCACACCTACTCTACTACATAGATACTTGGTCTTACACTTTGGACATTGCAAGTACACTTCAGATTTATTTACATTCCATCCAACTCTTGGTCTTCCATACTTTTTCCATTTTCATCTAGTCTCAAACATCTTGGTAAATACCTAGTTCATGGTTGAAACCCGTTCCCAAAAATCTAGGAGAGAAACTAAAGAGGCTCAAGAGTCCGCAAACATGAGTTCCTATGAATATGACAATGATATCTTTTTCAATTCTGATCATAACACATTACCTGACATGGATGCTTATAGAAACATTCCAAATGTTGAGAACATGGACACTATAAACAACAATGATACACACAATGACAATATGGACAACATTTTAGTGCATTCAACAGAAGGGGAAGACACCATTATGGATCCCCGTTTCAATAGATTGGTTGAGGAAATAATGAAGAGAGATAGACAATATTTCTTACAAGTGATGGCACAAAATGGAGCCAAGATCCCTCATAATTTTGACATGTCTCAAATAATGGAAAATCGACCTTTGCAACAACCTCACCTCAACATGGATCAAAGGAGGCCTAATAGTGGAGGCAATAAAGGACCACATATGGTGCCTGAATCACCATCATCTTTGTTTCAAAAACTCAAGGTCCCATACACACATGGTCAAGCATATGATACTCACCTTCGTAGACCATTATGGAGGTCTTATGTAGAAAAATATACTCAATCACATACCAATGCTAAGGACCAACCACCAAGGCAATTGGATATTCAAAGGCATGTTCAAAATTTGGACACAACGAAACCCTGTGTCAAATTTGGGGGCAACACACTAGAACAAACTCATGACATTCGTGTAGAGTATGGTATACATGGACAAAATAGATATTCCATTCCTCACCATGACTCTATACCAAGTGGTCCATCTACACAGCATCATTATAGACCTCCTCCATATGAACATGTGTATGATCAATATCATCCATATATGCAACATGTTCCTCCTCCACACAATGGTTCAGGCATGGAGTATGGTCCAAGAAGTCAATCTCCACCTAAGAACAATTTGGAACAACAAATCAAGGACTTACAAAAGAAAATGGAGGACATAAATACACCGGAGCCAACTTACACAATGAGAGACATATGTCCCTATCCATTTGAAAAAAGCATTCCAATGCCTCCATTTCCTACACACTTTGTGACACCTAAGTTTGATAAGTACAAAGGAAAAGGGGATCCTAAGGCACACATAAGACAATTTTTCACAGCTTGCATTGAGGTAGCAGCAGAAGAGACATATTTGATGAGATTATTCCCACAGAGCTTAGGTGATCAAGCTATGGAATGGTTCTCCCAACTTCCACCTAGAATTAAGTCATGGGGTGACTTAGCAGAGGCATTTATCCAACATTTCTCATACAACATAGAGACAGACATATCAGTCGCTACTTTGTGCAACACCAAGCAAAAGGATGGAGAATCTTTTTCATCATTTTTACAAAGATGGCAGAATTTAGCCAGCAGATGCTCTTGTGAAATTCCACAGAAACAAATGGTAGAATGTTCACCCAAAATGTTAACAGAGACATTGGTTATGACCTAAGAAAAGCTTGTTTGTCCACCTTCAAAGACGTCATTGAAAAAGGCTTAGCAACAGAAAAGGTCCTAATTGAACAAGGAGTCACCAAAATATTCAAAGAAAACAAAGATGACTTTAAAGGAAAAGACAAGCCAAGATTTTGGAACAAAAACAAGAACACAGTCAATGATGGTGTTGTTGATGCCAATACAATACGACCAAAAATCATTTTTTCTGGATCAAGCTCTACAAACAATCAAGTGAATACTCAAACAACTTCAAAGTCACGAAGGAAGTACACTCCATTGGGAGAACCACTTGAGTCAGTTTTCAAAAAGCTAGTGGCAAACAAGATAATCACAATTCCAAATTTTCCTCCATATGAGCCAAAGGTTAAACCAAATTGGTGGAATGACGATGAGTATTGTGAATTTCATAAGAGCAAGGGACATAAAACATGAAATTGTTATCGACTGAAGAACATCATACAAGACCTTATTGATAGAGGTGACATTGAGATTGAAGGACACTCATCCAATCAAGAACATGAGATGTTTAAGGAACCATTCCCAAAACATGACAAGGGAAAAGCCAAAGCCACAGATGAGCAGACCAATTATACCGGAGCATCTTATAACTATGATTCAACTGTCACTCACATTTTGATGGACAATTATGTCTCTACCATTATCATCAAAGACAAAATGCTTGAGAATTCTACCCAAAGACCCAAGATCATCCTGAAAGGAATGGGATCTTCCTCCAAACCTACCTCTGAATGTAATGTTACAACTCGTCGAGGTAAATTCACTTTGCAGGGTGCTCCAGCTAAAAACACCGCTTCTTCATCAACCAAACCTGAATATGACCTTGTAGAATAGTTGGGGAAGACACCCACGCTCATCTCCATCCTTGAGCTCTTACGCATATCCCCCGCACATAAAGCTATTCTTGACAAAATCTTGAGAGACATTGCTATCCCTACTGATTTGAACGTGGACCAGTTTCAAGCCATGGTGGGATACCTTTCTATTCCACACTCCCTTACATTCACAGAAGCCGATGACACCTCCGTAAGTCAGCCACATAATGCACCTTTGAACATTGAAGCCTTCATACACAAACATCGAATAAAATGAGTCCTGATAGATGGAGGAGCAGGTCTAAACATTTGTACATTGAGAACTATTAAACAATCGGGATATTCTGATAAAGCTGTGAATTCTATAAACAAAATTACCATCAAGGCATATGATGATGAAGAGCGTTCATCCAAAGGCACAGTCACCTTGCCTCTCAGAGTTGGGCCAGTTACAAAGGATGTGGTTTGTCAAGTCCTAGACCTAGATCTCACATACAACATATTGCTAGGACGTCCATGGATTCATGAAATGAGGGTGGTCCCATCTACATATCACCAATGCATTAAGTTTCCTCACAACGGAGTTGAAATAACAGTTAATGGTGATCCTAATCCATAAAAATACTGCAATAACTTGAGACTGAAAACTGAGATGATCATTCCAAGTAATAGGGAAGTTGTCCCTTCTTCTACATACATTGATCCTGAATCATTAAAACCTTCGACATCAAAACAAGGTGAGCTTAAAGGGAAATTTCAGGACAAGGGCATGGGTGAATACACTTTGAATCAAACCATGTGCTTACAATGAGTAATGAGTTAACCAAAAGAATATGGAAGACCACATCCTAATAAGCAAGCATCTATCATTATACTCAAATGGGACCCTACGACCTTTCAAAGATGGGGTGAACTGGAAGAAGAAGACTTATACAACATGCTTTACAAAGACCTTGAAAATGATACACAAGATCACATTAGCATACCATGTGAAAAGTATGGCACAGGATTCAAGATCCTACAAAAATTTGGGTATGATGGCAAAAGTCCTCTTGGCTTAAGGAAGGAAGGCATCATTGAACCTTTACAACCTGAATTGACATTCAAAAAGGAACGCTCGAAGGGACTTGGTTTCATGACTTCCAAGATCCACACTCAAAAGACAGGAGAAGCATTACAAATCAAAGCTGCCAAAATCCAACAAGAGAATCGCTATTCCATAGACTCCAATGAATGGGAATGGGATTCGGACAAATCCTCCAGTGACTATGAACTCACCGAGACATTCAAAGAACTAGATGAACCCATAGAAGAAGAGGAATTTTATAGAAAATTCAAAGTTGGTCAAGAAACAACCCCTGAGGAGTCCACACAATCCTTGTCTCTAGGTTCTAGGTCGAAATCACACAGAATGAGAACACCTATCCTGGAATGTGCTACTAGTGATGACCATTTGGATTCGTTCACATTCAAGACAGATGAGGAGAGTGCCAATGATGACCTCGATGACTACCTCAACATACCTGAATATAACTGCATTTTCACTCTTAGCCTAGCTAACTTCGAAGACATCAAAGGCCTTCCACTTGTTCACCACCAACTCATTGACTGGGCTGCGGAGTTAAATAATGTAAAGGTTTACTCGTCTAGGTCTTGCAAAGCCCAAAGATTAGAAGAATTACTCATTTCTTGAGTAATTCTTGTCAATTGGCCATTGATATCAGATTTCTATTGATAGAAGAAGGCTAACTCTTAGAAAAATATGAGAAATCAATTGGAACAACCAACACTGCTTCCTTCCAAAAAACAATCACTCACTGTGGATTCATTCATCATACTTTGTGCCATCTCTTGGACTGATCTATTCTTCCTCTCAACAACAACATTTTGTTGAGGTATTCTAGCAGTAGAATATTGTCTCTTAATTGCATACTTTCACAAAAAATTATGAACTTGTCATTGGATATAAATTCTCCTTCATTATCTAAATGTAGGCACATGATTTTTTGACATTTCCCATTTTCAACCAAAGATTTAAAAGCCTTGAATTTCTCTAGAGCCTCTGATTTCTCCTTCAAAAAAGTAACACACGTCATACATGAATGATCGTCAATCAAGAGCATAAAGTATTTCTCACCTTTGATTCTTGCAGTTCTTGTCGGACCACAAAAGTTAGTGTGTATCAACTCAAGAGGTTTAGTTCTTCAATGCTCCTTTGATTTGAAGCTTATCCTTGTTTGTTTGCCTAGTTGGCACTCCTTACACATAATGTCAGAAGGTTTAGTAATTTGTGGAATGTCTCTAATAGCTTCCTTTCTGCTGATTTGAATGAGACTATCAAAGTTCATGTGTCCCAATCTATTGTGTCATAACAATGTTTCATCAAGCTAACTTAAGCAACATGTTTCACTTTTAACATCATCAAGAATATACAAGTTATTAGCTTCCCTACTAGCTTCAACAATGTGTATACCATCTTTGCTAATTTTACAATAATCTAAACTAAAAGCTAAGCAATGTCGTTGATCACATAACTGACTAACACTCAACAAATTGTGTTTCAAACCTTCCACAAACAACACATTTTCAACTTTAGTCTTGCCATCATTCAACATGAGTGTACCTTTACCTGCCACCTTTATTGATGAATTACATCCAAACCTCACCTTGACTCCATTAGATTTCTTGTGAGTCAAAAAGTTACTCTCATCCTCGGTCATGTGTCTAGAACAACCACTATCAACATACCAAAAGTCTTTCTCATTTTGTGCAAGAAGGTTTGTTTGCACAATTAGAGATTCTACTAAAATTTGTTTCTCATTCTTTCTCCAAACTTTAGTACTTTCCTCAACCTTGTCCTTTGACCCAACATTCTTGGTAAAATTTGTCATGCCACTTTTACAAACTCTTGTAGTATGACCAAAATTATTGCAATTATAACAAATAACATTGTAGTTTCTTAGAGGAGCAAATGAATTCCTATTCACAAAACTAAAATCTCTTCTAGCAAACACTCTACAATTTATGGCTTTGTGGCAAAAATAATTATAAGTAAAAAAATAACCATAAAAGTAAGAGTTGTTTAACTTGGTCATATGAGCTTTTCTTAAGATAGGAGACCTTTTGAGGGTACTATTTTTAATTTTAGATGATGTATATCTTGTATTATTAGCATCAATCTTCTTTTGTTCTCCTTTAGTGTATTTAGACCATTGGCCTTCTTCATGGCCAACTCCACTTTTATTAGTGGATTGTTTTTGAGAACCTAAAAGATCATTCAAAGACAAAGAACTTTTCTAATTTATCTTCTCATCATTTAGTAGTGTAGAAGATTTTTCTAAATTTCTAAGTGAGGCAATTTCAGCTTCAAATTTCTCACAGTTCTCTTCTTAATCTATTTTTTATTTCTTATTCAATTTGCTTTTCTTTTTCAATCTAGTTTTTCAAGTCATCTATGAGTTTCTTAGCATCATTGAGAGCTTGTGATTTCCTAATTTTTTCTTCAATTTCTTCTTTGAGTAGCAGCTTCAAATTTAAATTTTTCTTCTTGAGACTTTTAATATCACTTAAAGCACTTAACAATTCTTGTTCAAGATCTACTTCTCCTTCTCCTTCATCAAAATCATCTTCATCTTCTTGATTATTAGCATGAGCTTCTTTTAGGGCCATGAACAAAATTTCATCATTTAAGGATTCATCTTCACTAGCATCTAATGAACAACTTTCCTCCTTAGAGTAGAAACTCCTTTTGTAACTCTGAGTCATCTTTTCCTTTCCATTGTTTTTCTTTTTGCTAAACTTGGGCTTCTTTTCATAACTGTTATCTTCATTATTCTCATATGGAAATTTGGCTCAAAATGTCCTACCTTGCCACAGTTGAAACACTTGAGAGGCAATTTGCTCTTATATTTACCAAAACCCCTCTTCAACTTTCTCATAAACAATGGTTCTTCAGAATTGGAATTATCATCAGGACTATCACTAGATACGTGTACCTTTTGTTTACCTTTCTTAGAAGCTTTGAAGGTTGTTTCTTTCTTCGAAGAATATTTAGTATTCATTTTCATCTCATAGGTTGTTAGGATACTATGAAGCTTGTTAACAATCAACTTGTCAAGATCAATCATCTCTTCAATTGTTGAAACTTTAGCATTGAATCTCAAAGGTAAAGACCTTAAGATCTTTTAAACCACAATCTTATCTTCAATATTTTCTCTTAATCCCTTAAGAAAGTTTACAACTTCATCGACTCTCAAGAAGTTAGTAGCAACACTTTCTTCTTCCCACATTCTTAACTTTTGCATCTCCTTCATATGCATTTTGAAGTTTTTCCCACATGGTTTGAGCTATATCACAATGCATGACCTTTATAAATTTTGGCTTTGATAAGCCACATAATATTGCATTCATTGTTTTAGCATTACTTTCAAATGCCTTATTTCTATTAGCATCCGTCTGAGTAGAAGGAATAGTATAATAAAGGAAGAAAGTGACGATGTCGAAACCACATCCTTTCAAATTTGAATGATGGCTTGTGCAAGAATACAATGTTACCTTTTGTTATCTACAATGTGATGGCATAATGATCCGATAAAATTACTGGCAAAATTTCAGATTGCATAGTATAATTATCTATAGCCCAACTGTTTGTTACTAGAAATCTGCCAAGTCTCTCAACTATCTACAAGAAGTCTTTCCTTCTGTTAGTCCATGTGAAATGCCTTGTTTGGGGATGGATGTCTTGTAGATCATTGCCCATTATGAAATGTTTGAAGCCCTCAAATGTTTTCTATGGAGAGAGTATCCCACCTTTCTTTTCCTATGTGGATACAATAGCATTAAAATCTCCACCCAAAATTATTCTAAGATCTGCCTCTTGTTGAATATGTGCATTGAGAGTATCCCAAAGTCTCGTTTTCTCATTAGTTGAGGTAGGCCCATAGATATTAATAATGATGAAATTCAGATCAAATTTTTTTACCTCCATAGCCTACCAATTAGAGCCTGAAGTATCCATTTCAATGACTATGGTTTTAAGATCCCAAAGTGTAATGAGTATGAATAGATTTCCAATTTGCTCATTTATTCACTGTATTGTCAAAATTTTACTAAGAAGACTTTGTTTCTTGGAGTAAGATTATGTCTGCCCTAGATGCATCCAACTAACACTTACTCTGGGCTCTTTTGTCAGAGGTGTTAAGGCCTTTGAAATTACATGAAAGGAGCTTAATTGCACTCAAGGAGAGCAGCATCAGTCTTTTGGATGTTGAAAACATCCCATCCAAAGTTGGCTGCATTCCTGTGTCGATTTCCTCTTTTAACTTGGCCAATTTTGATTTCCTTCCTCTTTGCTTTGGCAAAGGTTTTGTTGGATTGTGTGAAGACAGGGTTTGAGAGATGAGAGGGTCTATGAGTAATCATAGTCTGAATCTTGAAAATCCTTCAACTATGGTTGTGGCTCTATTTCTACAATTAGTGTTTCAATCTGATCATTTATATACTTTAAGTGAACTCAGATCTGAGATGATGTTATATTTTTAGTTCTCAATTTGTCTTCTTTATCAAAAACTTATACTGCGATATGATCTATCAATTATGAGCCTACAAAGTATAGCAAATCTTCTACCATCTTTTGAAGGGTAACCTTCACTATTGCTTTCTTAGCAAATTGAACTGGAGTCATGACATTAGATTGGATGCTTTGAGGAGAAAATGCATTTGTATTCTAGATACTTTGTTGAGTGTTTTGAAGAGAAAGAACACTTGTGGTTTTCCCCATAGGAAGTTAAATTTGGAAGTCATTCTAGATTTATTTTGGGGTGAAGACTTTCAAACACACTTGGGTGGAAAGAGGAGAATCCAAACCCCTTGAGACCCTAGTTGAGCTTAAAATAATATTAAGAGCCAAACTATCTGACCCCCCAAATATGTATGGGAAGGACATAATTTTAGAATTAGTGTATGCTCCTAACATGGGGGGTTCTATGATCAAATAATCCCACCATTTGATGGCTTCTTCATCAATACTTTGATCAATTGTGTCTTGTAAGTGCTATCCATTTCTCCTAAAAGAAAAAGAGATTTAAAGTCCATAAAAATTTCCTTATTGATTTCCTAGACTGAAGGATAGTGAGGGGTTGCCAACAACAAACAATGAGTAATTATTTTTGTTTGACTAAAGGGGAAAAGACCACACAACCAGATCCAATATAGGAAATTACATAACCACTAAATATTGAAGGCATTGGAATAGGGAGGGTTAATAACTTTAGCACATTGATCTGCATCCTGAAGGGAAGTGTTGTTAAAGGAGGTTGAGGAAGCCCTGCACAAAAGAGGATCAGTGGAATGATCCTCACAAACTTTAACTTCATCCTGAATTCTATTTGAACACTGTGAAGAATAGTGGCCCAACTGATTTGAAAATTTGCTAACTGTGAGCAAATCATCCTTGACTATTTCTTGAGTCTAGGTCCCAAACTTTGACGTAATAGATAATTGTTTTGGGAACAGTTTGGCTAGATCTACCAAGAGGTAGACTCTAACAATGAACTCAGTGTGTTCAAATGGAATTAGGTCATGTTTAATAAAAATTCCCATCTGGTTGGCAAAGGTTTCAATCAAATCAATATCTTTGAATTCCAATAGCAAGGTAGGAAACGAAACCCAGATGGGAGAAAATTTTAATTTTGTTAATCTTGAGTTAAAGTTTGGAACCCAAGGAAGAGTTGTTAAGCCTTCCCCTTCACAAAACCAGTCTTTCTAGCTTTGTACTCTATCTCTGTCAAATTTTGAAGCAAAAATGGCAATAAAAAGCCTTTCCCCTTTATCAATGTAGAAAATGTTGTTGATTCCCTCCCAACTTTGAAAAGCCCATTTTCTCAAAACTGAAATTTGGAAGTACTTATTGTAAAACTTACCAATGAGAGATATGTCTCTAAGAAGAGATATTTGATCATTCAAGGCTGAATCCAGTAAGGTAATCTTGTAGCAGCCTTCCTTGTCTCCTCTGCCCCCTTTTGCAAGGGTCGACTGGGGTTTTGGAGCAGTGTGAATGGGAACTTTCTTTCGAACCCAAGTTTTGAATGAATCTGTAGCCTATTGTGACATCTTCCCTTTGAGTTGTGCCTTCAGAACTTTTCTCGAATCATCCCAGGCCTCAGAAGAAGTGATTGGGTTTGAGGAGATTCCTAAAGGAATGTTATTTGGGAATGAGATAAAACCCATATCTCCTTTCCTCTGAAAGTTTTCCTGACCATAGCGAATTTCTGAAGAGTGGAGAGGAATGTTATTTGGAAATGTGGGAAAACCCTTTCCTCCTTTATGATAATTTCCCCACCTGGTTAAAAGCTCTGAAGGATGCCGGGGGATATTATTAGGGAAGCTTAAACATGACCCATCCTTTGAACCGAGCCTTAACCTTGAAGTGATCTCTTGGTGATGGGAACTTGATTTTGACTTTTTGGAAGGCGGGTTTCTATCATCTTCACAGATATCGAAGACTGCTTGTTTGTCTTTGATCAACCACCTAGGCCAATGATAGGGCAATTTTGTTGTTTCTGGTAACCATGGTTTTCCTACTTGAAGAGATGTCCTTTGATACCATAATAGCCAGAATAACTATTGAACTGTCACAGACTTCAAGCTTCAGAGAAGAAATATTGTTAAAGAGTTGGTTATTTCTATGGATGCCTTGGACTTGTTTTGTATCATATCTAGATCCAAATGGTTATACATGACTAAATTTATCATGTCTCACCCTCAAAGATATGTGGAATTGGTTTATGAACAAAACCAAAGCCAAACTTTTGAATTGGACTAATAGATTCCTATCTATGGTTGGCTGCATCCAAGTAGCAAACAAAACCTTGCTTGCTAGTCATGTTTATACATCCTCATGTTGGTTGCCTTCAAAAAACTGCTACAAGCAATTAACTAGTTAGCTTATCAGGAATTTTATATGGGTCAAATGGGGAAACAAAAAGGGAATACATGTTACTGGTTAGCAACACTTCATTCAACCTAAGGACAAGGGAGGGCTAGGAATCGTTGATTTGTACACACAAGAAATTTACCTAACAACTAAATGGATAATTATAGCTTTGGATAAAGATGTTGCTTGGAAGGAATTGATTAAATTTCACATCCAAACTACCTTTGTTGGACATTCGTGGGGGTTGTTAGCTAGAAAGAGAAGATCCTTTTAGCTTACTTCTTCAAAACTCATGGTTCTACACCATTTAACTCTATCTAGAAATCTTGGCAGGTCACTTCAACAAAATTAATATGGTTTGACTAGTCTCTCAGCCATAGGTTAAGTTTCCTTATTCCTCTATCTGGTGGAGCAATTTGGTTCAACATAATGACAAACCATTAGGTGCTATTAATTGGTTCAAAGTAAACTGCTTATTTAAAAAAGGGATTCAATTTTTTTAGGATCTATTGGATTCTTTAAGCTTTCAATGGAAAACTTGGCCTCTCCTTAAATCCCAATTCCACCTCTCAGCCTCTAATAAGAAACCAATTATTGAAATTCAATAGATAGTTACCACTAAACTTTGTAATATGCTATCCTTGGACTATCATGTAAATTTTTTGAATGACTAAAGATGCCCTAATGCTAATGGGATTTACTTCTTCCCCCATTCAAACCATTTACAAATGCCTCTTTCCCCATATCACCATCTCACCTCGTCTTAATAGGAAATGACATTTTCCTTTCCTCTGATTCAAATGGAACAAGATAAGTCTTTAAATCTAGAAGTCTGGCAATGATGCACAGTCTCAACTCTTAGAATTGAAAATTCTTCACATTAAACTATGTATTGGTAATTGCTTAAAATTTGTTTACTCTCTACCTACTTGCCCTTTTTGTGCTAAATTAGAATCTATAAAACATGATTTTGGTTTTTCACTAATTCTTAGAAATTATGGAGCCCTTTGTTCACTACCTTGCCTACCTTAACCCCTTGAGCATGATCTTGGAAATCAACTCTCCTTGGTGCTTCTTCATCCTTCGATATTCTATCCCACACTTGCAAAAATGTAATTATCAAATGTCTTTAGAAGCTTCATTGCAATGTTGTTTTCTCTAACACAATCCTTCCCCTATAGATAAAAATTCAAGTGGTTTGTGTTGATTTTCTATTTTGAGATCTTTGGCATTGCTGTCAAAGGGCGAGAGAAGCATGTGAAAAATTGTATTATCTGTTTGGAGATGTTTTCTTTCTTTGCATTGATTGTTTTTCACATTCATATGTTGCCATCAATGCCAAAGGGGGAGATTATTGGACATTGATGTTGCTAGGATATGTCGTTGTCATTGATGTCAACATATTCTTGTGATTTATGGCTTTGATGATTGCAGATTGGTTTATTGGGATCATGGTTCGGTGCATGGAGTATTTCTAGTGTTAGTATATATTTCGGTATTGGTTTCGGTGATTTGGGAAGCTTAATTGATCATATCATATGATTCGGTTTGCAGTTTTGTTTTTCTAATCAGTGCTTTGCAGAGTTCAGTATTTCCTCTGGTATATTCCGCTGTGATCAGATCTTGAGCTAATTTTTTGGGAGTTTGTCTGGGATGGTCTTGTGTATCTTCATTTCAAATGGTTTGTGATTTTGTGCTCCGCAAGTTATCTTTCTTCGTGATAGTTTTTGTTGTTCGAGTGTTCTTGAGGTTCAGATATTGATCGATGAAGATTTGATAAGTGGTGTTGATGCAAGGAAAATTGAGAGGGGGGGTGAATCAGTTTTCACCGGATCTACTAACTCAATGACAAACACAAGCAAAGTCTTTAAATTTTGAAGTCTAGAGATGATGCGCAGTCTCAACTCTTAGAATGGAAAGTTATTCACATTAAAATGTCTATTGGTAATTGCTTAAAATTTGTTTACCCTCTACCTGCTTGCCCTTTTTGTGCTAAATTAGAATCTATAAAACATGATTTTGGTTCTGCACTCATTCTTAGAAATTATGGAACCCTTTGTTCACTACCTTGCCTACCTTATCCCCTTGAGCATGATCTTGGAAATCAACTCTCCTTGGTGCTTCTTCATCCTTCAATATTCTATCCCACACTTGCAGACATGTAATTATCAAATGTCTTTAGAAGCTTCATTGCAATGTTGTTTTCTCTAACACAATCCTTCCCCTACAGATAAAAATTCAAGTGGTCTGTGTTGATTTGTCTCTTCAAATAGAGAATCTAAATACAAGTTGGCATAACATTTCACAAGATGGCAAAGTTCAAAATATTTTTCAACAACTACACACAAGTATTGAGAGAATGGAGTTCCAACCGTTTAATGTTCACCTTTAGTTGGAGAATGACAAGCATGAAAGTTGTTTTATCTTTTTTTTTTAATTCAATTCTGATGTAATTGCTTCTCAAGTTATGTTATTTTCAAGTGTAGTATTCATTTATCTACAACCATGTTTGTTGAACTATTGCAATTATTTTCAGTTGTAGTTTTCTTGTTCCAACTACCTTTGTTATAGTTGTAGCTATTACTTATTAGTTGTTCCAGCCAACACTATTATAGTTGTAGCTATTACTTATTAGGTGTTCATGTTTCAGTTATTGTAGTATGTTATACTAATATTTCTCAATAATATGTAATTATTTGTTTTGCTTCTTTCCATTAGAAAGAGAAAAAAAAAAACTACAAAACTCAACTCATTTCTTTATAATAATACTGTGAAAGGTTATTATTAAAGGCTAGTATGATTAACTTCTCTTTATCTTTCAACTCCTTACACTTTCCAACATCAATAATTCAGACTTCAAAGATTAAATAAATATGATACATATAAGGGCCTAGAATGTGTAAAAACTATTATTTATTTCTATATTTAATAATCTTCTTTATCTTAATAAGGATACAATATGGAACCATTTGTGACTAATACATGAAGGATGTATATAAAGACAATAAAATAGAATGACACTACTAGAATAATTATAACATGATATATAATTATAGTTAAATTGTAGAATGACAAGACTAAATGATATAATAGTATAATGAAAATTGATACATAGATGAAAATAATATGTAATCATTTTGGTATAAAAATATATTTTTTTAAATGGAAAATGAGTTAATTTATCAAGTTAATACATATGGTATCAAAGTGTTGGGTTTAGAAGTTAGATCTTAAGATCACTATGATTCACAACTTAAACGTAATCTATGAAAATAATAAATCAATAAAAATTGAAAGTAAATGGTTTAATAAAACTTGATTTATTAAATTGCTTCATGAATATGTGTTCTAGAAATGGATGGATAAAAAACAAGGAAACATGGAGGAAAGAAGACTAGAGGTTCTAAACAGATAATTATATAAGCAGAAAATTTAGCTATTTGACATTGATACTTTGGTATCAATTATAGATCAAGTCAAACAAAATAAAGGAATACAAGTGAAATGTATTCCTAAAGAAAAAGAAGTAAATAAACCTTTAGTAGTGCATGAGATTATTGATAAGCCTTTTGTTTGTGGACTCAATGTCCCTACTATAATTAGAGAGGTATTAAAGGATTACCTACAAGTACATCCTTTTGGGAAAAATCTCAATGAAGAAGAGCTAGAAGAGGTACAATTTGGGAAATGTTATTAATATTTTTGATATTAAAAAGTAGCAAATCAAGGGTGTTTTCCCTATAACAACAACCCTATGGGCATAAGGTTAATAAAAGGAGTTTTAGCAGGTTAATAAAAGGAGCATTAGCAACACATTAACAACAAGCTAATATCAAAAACTACCAATCAACAACATATAAAAGAGCGAATATCTTTGGAATACTTGTCCAACGATCTCTCAGTCCTAGTGACAGTCTTAAAACTAGGCCACCTACGACCATAAACATAAACAATATCAAAATAAGTAGCAATCTTAACAGAGGGCCTTCTACGACTAGAATTA